>NW_026781414.1:0-80000 GCF_030144855.1 Hypanus sabinus | reverse complement strand
TATCATGGAATAATTGTGAATCGAAATGTCTGCACTGGAGGACACCGGGCTACACTCCATCCGTGGGAGCCAGCCGACCTGGAGTTTTGTCCGTATGAATCGACTGTGAATTGCCTGACTGGGTGATGGAACAACGCGAATGGCGCATTTATGTTAGAAATATGAGCAGAGGGAACCGCCGATGTGGATTTCATTTCATTCCTGTGCGGCTCAGACCAGTGATGTTGGTGTATCATCCCCTTTCCTTACTGCGGCCAGGAAGCGTTTAACCAGCTGTCATCTGATCGGTTTGGGAATTCACCCAGACTGAACCCATTTACAAAACTCGCGGAGAGTTCTCTGTCACGCCGATATTGCACACCGTCAGCGGGTTCATTTGTTCTGGGTCCAGTTTCCACCATTTGTAGCAGAAAAGAAAAACACAAGATGAAGTCTAATAATAATAATTTTGCTCTACTGCCCTGACAGGTAAGTTATTTCTCTGTTTTTCCCCCCTCTCGCTTGCAGTTAACCTGCTGGCGATTGTTATCCTGTCCCGAGGAAAGTGCGGTCTCTCCAAATGCATTACTCGGTACCTGCTGGGAATGGCAGCGGCCGATCTCCTGGTCGTTATCTCTGCTGAAGTGGACTGTTCTCATATACTTCTGGTCTTCCTTCCTCTATTGTAGCCCCGTTTGCAGGGTTGTTCGTTGCCTGCTCTTAGGAAGCACCGGGGTCTCTGTCTGGCTGACAGTCGCGTTCACCTGTGACAGATTTGTGGCCATTTGTTGTGAAAAGCTGAAAACAAAATATTGCACCGAAAGAACGGGGGTTGTGCTTATCGGGACAGTGAGTGTTCTGGGCTGTTTAGAAAGTATCACTTTCTACTTTACATTGGAGCCTTTGGTGATAATTGATGGAGTTTTCGATGGCTGTGTGACCAAAGACAGTTTCTATACGTCTCCCTCGTGGGCCGCACTTCGCATGATACATCGCGTTTTCATGCCTTGTCTCCCGTTTGTTCTGATTTTATTGTTCAATGCTCTGACAGTCAGGCGGATTTTGTCCGCAAATAAAGTCCGGATGGGGCTCCGGGGCCGCAGTAACGGAAAGAATGACAAGGACCCGGAGACGGAGAACCGAAGGAAATCGGTCGGTTTACTATTCACTATAACCGGTAGTTTTATATTTCTGTGGTTAACACTGGTGGTTTTTGATATCTACGTACTGATTGCAAACATCCCTCGTTACTCGGGCACTGACCCGATTTATATCGCAGCATCCACGGCGACGATGCTGCAGATCCTCAGCTCCTGCACCAACACATGTATTTACGCCGTGACACAGAGCAAGTTCAGAGAGGAGCTGAAGAACGCGGTGAAATACCCGCTGAAACTGTTAACCAAATTCCTTAAATCATAGAGCGACTTGTTGGTTTCTGCCGGAGATTTCAGCCAAACACCATGTTTCCTCCATAATCTATCCACTTGCCGATATGCAGAACCACGGGTAACAACTGAGCGCTCTGAAATACGCATGCGTTTTGTGATAATATATTTCACTCGCTGTTTAGCCCGTACGGGTGAAATGTGTCCTTCATCAAATGTGTAATATGTAGCGATCACCTCAGCTGTAATTCACCCGGATGGAGGGTTTATAGTCAGGCCCCGCCGGTTTTATTTTAATAATCTCCGTTACATCTGACAGCGTTTTACTCTGGGTTGATCCAGTTCGGAAGAATCCTCTCCCTTTTCTCCATTCTCTCCGTTGTTTCTGATTCAGCCTTTTCAGTGACGCTCACGGTGTTTTACTCCCAATACCTCTCACGTTGTCCTCGCTCACTCCTTCCCCCACGCCGGTGAGGGGAACGTGATCAGACTGATACATAGCGGAGTGTGTGTGTCTGTGTGTGTGTGTGTGTGTGTGTGTGTGTGTGTTGTGTGTGTGTGTGTGTGTGTGTGTGTGTGTGTGTGTGTGTGTGTGTCTTTCTTTACTTTTCCAACTCTTTTTCCATCTCCGAACTGCTCCGCTTTGTACTTTCCTATCTGCCTCTTTATCTCCATTCACATTCTGGGTCCCGTGAAAATCTGTTTCCTCTGTTCCCTGTTTCTCTCTGTCCGCACGTCCGGTCTCGATCTGAACAGAATTTAATCTCATTGCAGACTAGTGAGTTTCACCGTGAGGGAGACGTGATCGGGCTGAAATATAGCCTGTGTGCATTATTTTCCTTCTTTTTCAACTCCATCTCCATCTTCGACCTGCTCCCTCGTTGTCCACGCATATCTCCGGCTTTATCCTTGTTCACATCCCGAGGCCCCGTCACAGTCTGTTTCTTTCCCTCTGTTTCCCTCTGTTCTCTGTTTCTCTGTGGTCACAACTTCCGTCCGGTCGCGTGCTGAGTAAAGCAAATCTCACTGCAGGAACATATATTTATATTGATCATCAATGTACGCTGAAAATTAATCAACTTCCAGAGCCACGGGAAAAAAGCTATGTGTTTATTTTTTTCTGTCTCCAACTAACTAAGCTCTACCTGGAAGTTTTATCGATGTATGAAAAATTAAAGAATGATACTGGAAATCCGAATCAAAATTACTTTCAAGGATGTTGTACCGCTTCACAGGTGAGAGTACAACTTTTTAGTGATGCTTTGATGTTGTTTTATCTGAACTTGATTTCCTTCCTTTTTCAGGACTCCAGGTTATTGCTCTTGCTGTTCCTGCTCAAAGCTCCCAGATTTCTGTTTCCTGGTCAAACAGTGTTGTCAAGCAGTATTTTCACTGTCAACCACTTTTTCACTGTCAAGTCGGAGTTCTTGCTCCCATGTGCAGCTTCCCCACCTGAAAGGGACTGAATACGCCTACCCGAAGGTTTTAACTGGATTCCACTCAATGACCAAACAGCTTTCCTTCTTTTTCCTTTTTTATTTTTATTTTCGCAAGCGTGGCAGTTAATAATTATTAGTCAGTAGTCATAAATAACCAGCGGTAAGTCAGTCATTAGTCTAGTCAAGGTTAGTCATAAGTCATAAGGCAGTGGCAGTAGCATTAGCATTAGGATCAGGTGAAAAACTGGCTGCCTGTCGAACTTCGGAGACGATTTCGGACCGGCACCTCCGTTTCTCTACTGGATCGTTATGATTCCAAACTGGGTGAACCCTTTTGAAGGTCCGCGAGCTCTTCTTAAGCCTTGCGCCGTTTTCAAGAAGTGCCTGTGTGCGATGATCCCGATGGCGGAGTTCACCCAAACGCAGTGACAGCAGTGCTCCTCTCCCTGAAACAGTCTCAACAATTATTTAAAGTTCGGCATCTTACCGCGGGATGTGACGCTGCTCTCGGACTGCCACTGTGACGCTGCGGGGTCCGCCCAAATGTTCTGGGCAGAAACCGCCCTCAGGCAGAAGGTTCCGTCCTCTCTGCGAGTGAATTCTTGCTCTTCCTTGATACCTTCCTGAAACTCAAGTTTGACTTGACAATCATGCACATTTGGTGGAGATGGCCGAGAGAATCTCTTGCCAAAGACTGAGCAGGTGATCGGCCTCTACCCAGTGTGAACTCGCTGGTGTCTCAGTAGATTAGATGACAGCGTGAATCCTTTCCCACAGTCTGAGCAGGTGAACGGCCGCTCCCCAGTGTGAACTGACTGGTGTGCCAATAGTTTGGACGAGTGTGTGAATCCCTTCCCACAGACTGAGCAGGTGAATGGCCGCTCCCCAGTGTGAACTCGCTTGTGGTTATGTAGATCAGATGACTGAGTGAATCCCCTCCCACATTCTGAGCAGGTGAATGGCTTCTCCCCAGTGTGAACTCGCTGATGTCTCTGTAAGGTGGATGAATGACTGAATCCTTTCCCACATTCTGAGCAGGTGAATGGCCTCTCCCCAGTGTGAACTCGTTGGTGACTGTGTAGGGTGGATGAATGACTGAATCCCTTCCCACAGTCCGAGCAGATGAACGGCCTCTCCCCAGTGTGAACTCGCTGGTGTTTTTGTAGATCAGATGACTTACTGAATCCCTTCCCACATTCAGAGCAGGTGAATGGCCACACCCCTGTGTGTACTCGCTGGTGTGCCTTTAGTGTGGATGAGCAAGTGAATCCCTTCCCACAGTCTGAGCAGGCGAACAGCCGCTGCCCGGTGTGAACTCCCTGGTGAGCCATTAGGCCAGATGACTGAGTGAATCCTTCCCCACAAATTCAGCAGATGACCAGCCTCTGCCCAGTGTGAACTGCCTGCTGTGTCCACAGGTGGGAAGACCGACTGAACCCCTTCCCGCACACAGAATAGATGAATGGCCTTGCATAGTATGTAGTTTCAGTTGAGGTGACTGAGTGAATCCATTCCCACAGTCTGAGCAGGTGAACGGTCTCTCCCCTGTGTAAAATGACGGACGTGCCAGTTGGTCAGATGACCGAGTGAATCCCTCCCCACAGTCTGAGCAGGAAGGATGGCGGATTGAATCACTTGCTCCTTAAATATCTAGACAGAGACAGCACAACTGGCGTGTTGTGTTTGAATTCCCATAGACAAATTCCTTGTCGATTTTAACCTGTGAAAAGAGTTAAAAATCCATCAGTGGGTGAAGGACAACATTTGAGATGAGATCACTTGAGTTGCCAAGGTGCGATCCGACATCACACTGTTACAGTGAAGTTCAACACATTGGAGAATGAAATCACCTTCTAACTGGGCACAGTGCTGGTATCTGGGACGACCCTCAAACCCTCTGATGCTCTATAAGAATGGGGCACTTATGCCATCTCCAATCTGTGACTTGGCTGTGTTTGACTCTGTCCATTTGAATTAGTCCCTCTTCCCACTGAGCTGAAAGGGTGTCTGGCCCCACAGTAACAGAAACCCTCTCACTTAAATAGCATTTGTTGGCGTGTAGCTAGGGTTTTCCTTTATGTAATGTTAATATACAGTGCTACAGTTTCAATGCCATGTCAATATCTCCTGACCTGGCTGGTGGCGTAGTGGCATCAGTGCCAGACTTCAGGACGAAAGGTCCCGAGTTCGAATCTAGCCGGTTCCCCTGCATGCTTTCCATCCGTGCTGGGTTACGAGCTGGTGATCTCTTTGGAAACTCACCTGGCAGAAGTTTCCCCTCATGTTCCCCTGAACATTTCACCTTTCACCCTTAACCCATGGCCTTTGGTTATAGTCACACCCCATCTCAGTGGAGAAAGCCAGCTTGCTTTTACCCTACTCTAACCCTCATAATTGTAGTATACCTCCATCAAATCTCCCCTCATCCACATTCCAAGGAATAAAGTCCTGGCCTGTTCAATCTCTCCTTATAACACAAGTCCTCCAGACCGGGCAACATCCTTGTGATGACAAGGAAGGGGTTAGGGGGAATTGAGAGTGAGGGAGAGAGGGAGCAAGAAGGGAGGGCTGGAGTAATCTCGGGATTACTGACTGTGCCACGCGGCAGTGACAGTAGGAATGGAATGAGGTGGAGGATAAATGTGTGGCTGAAAGATTGGAGCAGGGGGCAGGGATTCAAGTTTCTTGATCATTTGGGACCTCTTTTGGAGCAGGAATAATCTGTACAAAAATGACGGGTTACACTTGAAACCTAGGGGGAACAATATCCTGGCAGGAGATCTGTGAAGGCTACTGGGGAGACTTTAAACTAGAATGGTTGGGGGGTGGGAATCAAATTGAAGAGACTAGGAGAGAAGAGGTTAGTTCACAAATAGAGAAAGCTTGTAGACAGTGTGAGGAAATCTAGGAATAATGGTGCATATTTCCCTGAAGGTGGAATCTCATGTGGTGAAGAAAGCTTTTGGTATGCTGGCCTTTATAAATCAGAGCATTGAGAATTGGAGTTGGGATGTGATGTTAAAATTGTAGGAGGCATTAGCGAGGCTAGATTTTGGAGTTTTGTATACAGTTCTGGTCACCAAATAATAGGAAAGGTGTCAATAGAGTACAGAAGAGAATTACCAGAATGTTGCCTGGGTTTCAGCACCCAAGTTACAGAGAAAGGTTGAACAAGTTAGGTCTTCATTATTTGGAGCATAGGAGGTTGAGGGGGGACTTGATAGAGGTATTTAAAATTATGAGGGGATAGACAGAGTTGAGGTGGACAGGTTTTTTCCATTGAGAGTAGGGGAGATTCAAATGAGAGGATATGAGTTGAGAGTTAAGGGGCAAAAGTTTAGGGGGCAACACGAGGGGTAACTTCTTTACTCAGACAGTGGTAACTGTGTGGAACAAGCTTCCAGTGGAAGTGGTAGAGACAGGTTCGATTTTGTCATTTAAAAAAAATTGTATAGGTATATGTACAGGAAAGGAATGGAGGGTTATGGGGTGAGTGCAGGTCAGTGGAATGAGGTGAGAGTAAGCGTTCGGCACAGGCTAGAAGGGCCGAGACAGCCTGTTTCCATGCTGTAATTGTTATATGGTTTTACCGCGTACGATTCTGGTCTCCATATCCAACAGCGGGGAGCTTTAACACATACGGGAACCAACTGCAGCTCAACCCCAGCTGATGCGGGTGTTTCTCCTGTTCAGGTGGCGGTGAGGAAGGGGTTAATCTCGGGTTTGTGTAAATCCAGGGCCGGTTGCAAGTGGCAAAGGGCCGAGACCGAGCCGGACAGCTGGAGGCTCCGGGGCTCTCCAGTCTTGCATCCCTGGTGTTAGTTTTGCACTGTGTCGGGATCGCGGGATCAGTTTGTTGTGGTTCCCCAAGCTGGGAGGGTGGACGTGGGTGAAGGGGGCCTGTCTATGTGTCGGTGTGGGATGAATGGTCAGAAGGGTGTGGGGCCACTGGTTGGGGTACAGTGGGTGATATGACGTGGGTGGATGGGCAAGGGGTAAATTACGTTGTCAACGAGGGTGGATCTGGTCCAATGAATCAGACAGCTCAGCTCGCATGTCCTTTCAGGAGGCCACAATTCTCTCATCATCTTAATCACTGACTAATCTTCCTGTTAACATTGAGTTTGTTACAGAGCCCCAGGGTCTGGGAATGGCTGGGTGGTAGGAATCAGAGGGTGATGGTGAGAGACTGTTTCTTAGACTCGAGTCCCATGCTTAGTGACGTTCCCTGGGGTTACACCCATTGCTACTTGTCATCTATGTCAATAATTTAGTTGAGAAAGTACAGGGTATGGGTAGAAAGATTGCAGCAAGTTCAAACAATTAATGTTTTTGAAAGACAGTCAGTATAAACACTCCCCTCTCTTTCCCTCTCCCCACTCAGAACTGACCAAAAGCTACATCAGAGGATGCAAGATCTTGAACTGAGTGACCACTGTGAGGGAATGGGAGTGGTTTCAAAGGGCTGGGCTGCTGGAAGCACATTACCAGACCTGGAGTGATTGCAACTGGGTCTGACAGAGGCATAACTGGTTCTTCTGGGCACATTCAGTCTCACTCCCCACTATTACCTACCTTCCCTTTTACAGGTATGAAATATCTAAAGGACCAGTGTTTGAGTAAACGAGACTCACCAAACATTCTCCTGATTGAATCACTGGAATCTCCGAGTCAGATGTGTTCTCTCCAGTCGGTGCTCTCAGTCCTCGGGCTGGTTCACTTGTTGCTGTTCCCTCGTCTTCAGTCATGGTTTGCCTCCAGTTGGGGTTTTTCTTCAAATAAATCTCTCACCACAGGTCTAACTTTAACCAGAGAGACAATGAAGCACATTAATAATGAAAAGGAGAACTAAACATTTCTGCTTAATGTTACTAAGAACAAAACTCACTGAAATTTAAACACTGAAGGCAGATTTAACGATCTCAGTGAACAATCTTTTATTGTCCCTCACATCTCACAGAACGATATGGGATAAGAAGGAGCCATCACTCAGTCATGGTAAGATATAAGACAGAATTAGGTGATTCGATCCATCTGGTCTGCACGGCTGATTTTTATTCCAGCACCATATCCCTGTCTTCCTCCTGTAAACCTGAAGCTACTCAGCAATCATGAATATATTAATCTGTCACAAATATATCCGAATTGGAGCCTCAACCAACCTCTGTGGCAACAAATTCCACAGATCAGACACCTTAAGGCCAATTTTTTTTTCTCATCTCAGTTTTAAAGAGAAGCATCTTTACTCTGAGACAGTGCTGTCAGATCACAGACTCGCTGTCTAATGGAAACATCCTCTCCATGTCCACTGTATCGAGGCTTTTCAGCATTCAGTCGGTTTACTTAACCATACATCCCTCCACCACCCCCACCATCCCTCTGAACTCCATTGAGCACAGGTCCAGAACCATCAAATGCTCCTCATACATAAAGCCGATCATTCCTGAGATTACTTATGTACACCTTGTTAGCAACAACTGTACTGAACACATTTCCAGGAATAACAAACAAATTGGTACCAGGATAATTTAAAGGGAACATTGTGCTTTCTTTTGTGTTCTACTATCACATGTGTTCGCGCGTGGCCAAGTGGTTAAGGCGTTCATCTAGAGATCTGAAGGTTGCTAGTTCGAGCCTTGGCAGAGGTTGCATGTGTGTCCTTGTGTCCAGATCAGCACATCACAGGAAACATTCTCACCCCGAGACTTCCCAGTCTCTCGGTAAAGCAGGCAGTGAAATCAAAGATCCCCACAATCTGGGACGTTCTCCTTTCTCACCCACCCCAGTCCGGGAGAAGACACAACAGCCATAAAGCTCCAGGTCAAATGTGAGGAGCCTCAGGAAACGAGGCCAGTTCGGGGGAAGTTAACGGGACTCGGGGCCAACATCAGATTTCCCCAACACAACATGGAGGATGCGTGACCACCCACCTGGAGATTGTGAACATGCACAAAGAGATTGTTACATCTATGGTTAAATGGGATCACGTGACTGGTGGGGTCTAACATCCCAGGCATAGTTTCCAGCTTCCTAGCACTCAGTGGAAATAAACAAACTTGCCCCTCACATCTCCTCTCACCTTAAATGTGTCAGACATTTCAAACCCCCAGGAAAAAACATACCCTCTGTCCACTCTACCTATTCCTCTCGTAATCTTGTAAACGTCCATCCAGTCTCACCCCAGCCTGGAGAAAACAACACAAGTTTGTCCAGCCTCTTGAATTAGCTCATGCCCTCTAATCCAGGCAGTGTCCTGGTAAACCTCTTCTGCGCCCTCTCCAAAGCCCGGACATCCTTCCGAGAATGGGGGGCGGCCAGAACAGTATGAAACACTCCAGATGTGAGCTAACAAGTTTTACAAAGCTGCAACACAACTTCATGACTTTTGAACTCAGTGCTTCAACTATTAAAGACAACCATGCCATTTACCTTCTTAACCACCCGATCAATCTGTGCAGTCTCTTTCAGGGAGCGATGAACTTGGAGTCTAAGATCCCTCTGACCATCGACTCTGCTCAGGGTTTTGCATTTAACACTGTACTGTCTCATACATTCAGGGGTGCAGTGCTACCAGAGCTCACAGCAGCGCCGCTCTGACACCTCTGTAAAAAAGTCAATATAAACAAGCGCGGAATTTAACAACCCCGGATATTAAATAGAGCGAATTTTACAGAAGCGGGGGTGTTGGCTGGTGGGGAGAAATACCACTAATAACATTAGGATATTTGATTGTTTTTGGTGAAATCCTGGAGCTGTGACTGTTTTTTATTTAGGTATTTGTGAAATTCCTTCTCGCTCGTCCCGTTGTCCAAGGAATTTGGGAAATACCTGTACACAAATGCAAGCATTTTTCCGCTCTTTCCAATGGATACCATTGGATTCCAGGAAGGAGCTATATTAAGCACGGAATGAACATCGAAACCCATGCTTAAGAGTCGAAAATAATGAAAGAAAAATACACAAGCTAATCATCCAAAATCCTCTTCTACACCTGGATAAATTTAGTTTTGTTTTGGAAGCCAAATGGAAAAAAAAATTCGAGGCTACAAGAGAGCTTTACGTCATTTCATATCATTAGTAGCTGATTAACTCCTTGGCCTCGCTCCACCAACTGTAGTTGATTGAAAAGAGGCTTTTTTTCTCTTTGTGTTGATAGGAAAAAGAGTAACTTAGTGAGGCAATGAACGAGATGAAATGCATTTCCAAACCTCCCAAATGGTTGCTCTCCTCCCATTAACATTTGTCACTTCCAAAATACAATATTTTCTATTCGTATAGTTGCGATAATAATTTATGTAAAGATTCTAGCTTCTTTAACTTTTTATATATTTAAACACTAAACAGGATGTATAAAGGTCGAACCATGTAACACCAGACGTGTGAGGATATTTTGAGTATCGACACTCACAGGTACACTTCAATATATTGAGAAAGGGATGGAGCAGTGGACCCAGAGTGAAGTGATAAGCAGGTGAGAGGACGTACAAAGACAGAGAGGATGAGAGGGAGTGGGACGGAGGGGTGTGAGGTAAATTTGTTCACCGGAAGGGGAAATCGATATTCATGCCATCAGGGTGGGTGGGGGCACCCAGACGGAATACAAGTTGCTGATCCCGCACCCTGAGGGTGGCCTCATCTTGGCAAGGGATGGGATGACACGTCGGAACGGGAATGGGAATCGGAATTGAAATGTTTGGACACCGGGAAGTCCCGCTCGGAGTGGATGGTTCAAAGATTAATTTATTATCAAAGCAGGAATTCATAAATAACGCTGAGTTTTTTTTTCCTTCTCCAGAGAACCACGAAACAAAGAAATCGTGAAAGTCGTTCAGAGAGAGAAAAAACTGAAACTCCCTCCCCACCCCCCGCATCAAAAGGACGGCATCCCGATCATCAACCCCCAAAACCCACCCCTCCCGCACAAAAGGGAAGAAAAATATCGACACCCGTTAAAAAAACACCCCTACCCCGCACAACTGCGGAGGAGCCGGTGTCACCAGTGTCGAGGCGGCCGCATCGGGAGCAGCGGACACAACAGGCGACCCCGGAAGATTCACAGGTGAATTGTCGCCGCTCCTGGAAGGATGTTTGGACAACGGAGAGAGTTCGGCCGTCCGGCCCTGTCACTGTGACACCCCGAACTCCACATCAAATCCGTCCAAATGAATCTGGGTGAACTTTAATGACCAATAAATATAATTCCTCTCAGCGATTAGCTGTCTGAATGATTCCCTGACTCTGAGAGGAAGGGGTATCTATGGTCCACAGTGTCAGGGTGTTGAGTTTACCAGGAGACAAAGACTGCAGGGACGAGAGGTTTTCTGTTGACTAATACACTGTGTGTGGACCCCGCTGGCAATTCTGGTGTTATGACCCGAATCGAGACAAACACCACGCTGCCCACTCCACCAACAACACGGCACAGCCGTACACATAACAGGGGACTTTACATCCCACAACACTGGATTCAGTGATGAAACCCGTCATTAATGTTGTCGTCTCACCGAAAAGTCCATTAACCCTAACCCTGCAATATGGTGTTAAATCCCGCTCCCCATATTAACACGGGTTATACAGTCCAAAGAACAAACTGCCGGAGGAACTCAGTGGGTCGGACAGCATCTGTGGAGGGAGATGGACCGTCAACATTTCGGGCCGAGACCCTCCCTCTGGACTGAGAGTGGACGGGAAATAGTCAGAGAAAAGAGGTGAGGGGTAGGGATGGGGCATGAGCTGGAGAGTGAGAGGTGGATTCAGGTGAGGGGGGAGGTGGAAGGTGAAAATAGTGACAGGGGTGGGAGCTGAGTGGTTGGGGCAACACGGGGCTGCAGAAGATGGAAATTAATTCCATGAACAATGAGGTTAGAGAGTATTTGTTATACAGAGTGCAATGAAGAGTCACCTGACTGATCCCTGGAGAGGTGGGGTCATAACCTGAAGACAGATCAAATGTGATAACTCTAAATGTCATTTAGAGAATCGAGGACTGAGAGGTGAACACATTGAAATGCAGAACATCATTACCGGTTGAACCAGTGATCCCAGTCTCTGAAAAAGGGGGTGGACTGTCCGGGACTGAGATGAGGGGAAACTCCGAGGGTTGTGAATGTCTGTAAAACAATGTAATCACTCTTATGTACTGAATATTACCATGTATTATTTTACTAGACACATTTTGCTATGTATTTTTTACTCGGTACCTTGTATTCTCTTAGCAACATACTGTGGCAGTTAAAGAACACCTGTTTCGCATTAGCAATACTAGTGAGCAGAAATGTACATATATACAACAGCATGGCTTCTGAAGAGATAACGGTGGCAGGGAGGATGGTATGAGCAGGAAATGTATTGTGAGGGAGGTGAAGGGAGGCTGACTGCTCTACGTGTACGTGTAGCTTCACCTTTGTCCCCTTCAGACAACGCAGTGAGATCCGGATCAAATAGCTCCGCACAATTAAAATAGATTATTACATTTACACAATTAGAATAGCTTATTACATTTTTTTATATTTTTGTACTATATATATATATACACTTTAAGTCACAATTGTTAAAATCTTTTGTTAAGAATTAGGTTCTACTGCTACCGCAGAGACAACGAATTTTATGGCATATGCTGGTGCTATTAAACTTGATTCTGATATTGATATGGGAGACCCATCACCGGTCACCTGATCCCAGTTACTGCAGATCGTAATGTGAGATTGAAGACTTTTCCATATATTTGCGTTCCACAGAAATGACAACTGGTCAGTTTCTTTCTGTGGTTCCGGAGCAGAAGCTCAGTCTGTCTAATATTTCCACACAATTAAAGTGGCGTATTTGTTTATCATCATCACGTACTGAGCTTCAGTGAAAACCTTGCCTGATGTACCATCCACACAGATCGATACATTACAACAGTACATTGAGCTCATAGACAACAAAGAAATAACTGTAACAAAGTATTATGGCTGCAGAGAAAGTGCAGTGCAGATAGACATATGGTGCAGGGTCACGTCGAGTTACATTGTGAGGCCGAGTACATTTTATCATTCATTTTGGTTATAACTGCAGACAGGAAGCCATCCTTCAGCCTGGTGGTACACCAGGTATACCTTTAAGGCTTTTGTATCTCTCTGCCAATGTGGGAGTGGGTTTGCAGCAACAATGTCCAGGTTATGAGGTTTTTTATGTACATGGCCTGCTTTTCCGAGCGAGGGGAAGTGTAGGGAGAGTCCATGGAGTGGAGGCTTGTTTCTCTGATGTTCTCTGCTCTCCAAAGCTCTTTGAAGTTCCTTGTAGTTATGGGCAGAGCAGAAGCCATACAAAGGCGTGAAGTATCGACAAGGAGCTCAGAGACCTCGGCCTTCACCCTGCCTTGAGTAGCTGGATCCTGGAATTCCTGTCAGATTGTTGGCAGGTGGTAAGAGCGGGCTCCATCTCCTCTGTCTCTCTGACCCTCAGCACACATAACCCACAGGGTTGTCTCTTTGTCCCTCTCCTTTACTCTCTGTGCAGCCATGACTTGTGTTGCCACCCACAGCTCCAATCTGCTAATTAAATTTGTTGAGAATACTACATTGATTGGCCTAATCTCATATAATATCTTTCAATCGATCAAATGCCTCCTGACAAGGTTCAGTCCAAACAAACTTTTCACCCTTCTTCAGGAGATTAGTCAGAGGAAGAGCGAGAGCAGCAAAGTTCTTACAGAACTTACGATAATATCCATCCATTCCCAGAAACCTTCTAAGAGCCTTCTTACCAGTCAGAATAGGAACTTGAGAAATTGCCTGGACTTTTGCCTGAACAGGAGCCAACTTGCCTTGACCTACAACATAGCCAAGACAGGTCACAGTGGCATGTCCAAATTCACTCTTAGCTAACTGTAAGGTCGTCCTGAGAAAACCTGTCAAACAGTTTTTCTACTGCAGAGATATGCTCTTCCCCAGTGTCACTCCCTGTGACTAAGTCATCAATATAGGCATCTGTGTGTTCTAACCCTCGAATTTCAAAATCAATCATTCTCTGGAATGTTCCTGGAGCATTTTTCTTTCCAAAAGGCAAAACATTGTATTCATACAACCTAGATGGTGTCACAAATGCAGAAATTTCTCTACCTCTCTCCATCAATGGAACACACCAATACCCTTTCAACAGATTAATCTTTGTAAGAAATTAGCTATTCCAACTTTATTGATGCAATCATCTATCCTAGCGATAAGATAGGCAACTGTTTTTGTTGCTGCATTTCCCTTCCCATAATCTGTGCCTCTGAGACCTACTGAATCTGTTTCCACACTTACAACAATTGCTCAGCGAATTTACATTTTCTACGTTCATGCGATATGGGTGTTGTTTAATCGGTTTGGCTTGACCAATATCTGCGTCATGTACTGAGACCGTGATTTGCTTGGGAACATCGGGAAATAAATCTTTAAACTTCAGAATTAATTCCTTCAGCTGTTGTTGTTGCTTTGGCTGCAGTTGAGCCAACTTGTTATCAATATTTTCTGGAACAACGGAGTTCATTAGCCTAACTGGGACCACGTTTGGCTTGTGAAAAGTCTCACATGAGTCAATGGTTTCATTCTCAGGGTTGCCAGATTCATATATTTTGACAACAACACTCACAGATGGTGCCTGATTGTCAAAATAAGGCTTTATCCTATTTATGTGTACTAGCTGTGTTAGTTTACTTCAGTCGTGTGTTGTAACAACATAATTCACATCGTTAAATTGAGAGACTATTTCAAACGGTCTATTGAATTTCACCTGAAGTGGATTCGTCAACATAAGGCAAGCACCTTATCTCGCACCTGGTATTTTCTTTCGCAACCCTGCTTATCAAACCAACACTTCATTTTGTTTTGAGAAATCTTTAAGTTTTGTCTTGCTAGACCACAGAATTGGTGTAGTTTATTTTTGAAATTTAATACATAGTCGAACAAGTTAACATGTACATCCCCATCAATCCACCATTCCTTTTACAAGGTCAAAGCTCACCTCACTCTGCGTCCAAATACGAGTTCAAATGGAGTAAAGCCCAATGATTCTTGAACCGACTCTCTTACTGCGAACAAAAGCAAATGTATTCCTTCATCCTAGTCGTTTCCATTTTCAATATAGTATGTCTTAATCATTGTTTTGGGGGTATATTGAAATCTTTCTAAAGCCCCTTGTGATTCTGGATGGTACGCAGACGATGTAATTTGTTTTGCTCCCAGTTCATAAACTACCTGCTGGAATAACCCAGATGTAAAATTACTTCCTTGATCAGACTGGATTTCTTGAGGTAAATCGAATAAAGTAAAAAAAAACTCGGTAAGAGCCTTCGATACATTTTTAGCTTTAATATTTCTGAGAGGTATTGCCTCTGGGAATCTGGACGCAGTACACATAATAGTTAGCAGATACTGATGACCAGCTTTAGTCTTTGGCAATGGGCCAACAGAATCCACTATAACTTTGGAAAAGGGTTCACCAAATGCAGGTATAGGCCGGAGTGGGGCCACTGGGATGACCTGATTAGTTTTAGCCAAAACTTGACTAGTGTGACAAATCCAAGCATTAATTTCTGGTTTACCCTGGTTATCTCTGCTACTCTTTTCAAAACTCTTATTCAGGGTAAACATAACCTTATGAGTTAAAGCAAACTGATCTGCTAATCTAGCAGACTCCTGCAAAGTGGCAGCAGCATTTCCATCTAAATACGTCTTTATGTCATTAGGGACACACTTTTTGAATTCTTCAATTAAAACCAACTCTTTCAAGCTGCTAAAATCATCATTTACATTTTTATATGTGCACCACCGGGCAATACACACAAATTTCTCATAAGCAAATTCCATATAAGTCTGGCTCAGATTTCTTCAAATTTCTAAACTTTTGCCTGTATGCTTCTGAGACCAACTCATAAACTTTGAGCACAGCCTGCTTCACTACGTCATAATGTGTGGTACATGGCCAACTGGTTAAGGTGTTGAACTAGCAATCTGAAGGTCATGATTTCAAGCCTCAGCCAAGGCAGTATGAGTGGCTTTGAGCAAAGCACTGAACCACACACAGCTCCTGCACATTTATAGCCCAGCAGAATAGGCATGCTAAGCCTTTCCCTTTATTACACTTTATGAGACAATTTTCTGTCTATTTTTCTGCCTCTCTAGCCTCAAACTGCCTCTGCCTTTCAGCAGCCTCCATCTTTAATTTTTCTCACTTGTACTGGAGTTCAAGCTCACTAGGTTTACTTTCAGGAAACACCTCCAACTCCTCCACTTTAAACACAACCTCAGATACATAATGTTCAGCTATTATCCTCTGCATCTGTGCCCTCCTCATTGTCGATTTCACCTTAGCAAGTTTTAACCTTTCAGCAATACTCAACAACTCAACCCTTCTGGCGTCCTCTAATGCCACAGAGGTTGGCGCTTCCTGACATTGATCAACATCCATTGCTGCAAATTTTCCAAACAGAAATAAATTAAAAGAGATTTCCCCAATGAAATTGATAATTAATCAATCCTCAAATTTGATCATATCCCAGAAGCAGGCCCCATTTTGTTAAGAACCTTAACGCTTCAGAAACGAACCAGCAGCAACAGACTACTACTGGAGTCTGTTTTTGATGTGAAAACCAGAATGCTTATTAGTATCCACTTATACTATAGTAACTTAAGCAAATTAAATGAAAATTAACAGTGTTATGTGTATATATGTGTGTAAATATAACTCCCAAACTATTGAGCTCAGGGGAAACAAGGCTTGGAGTCTTCAGATGGTAAAGTATGAATGTTCAGTTCATCCACAAAATAGGTGATGAGAGAGATATTTGTAATTCAGGGTAAATGTCGAGAGAAGGCAGTTATGTCGTACAGCAATGGAGATGAGGCTGAGTACAGAGCTATGGTGGAAATCTTTGTCACATGGTACGAGCAGAATCATCTGCAGCTTACTGTGAAAAAGACTAAGGAGGGTGGTGGACCTGAGGAGGGTTAAGGCACCGGTGACCCCTGTTTCCACCCAACGGGTCATTGTGGACATGGTGGAAGATTACAAATACCTGGGGATACGAATTGACAATAAACAGGACTGCTCAAAGAACACACAGGCTGTTTACAAGAAGGGTCAGAGCCGACTCTGTTTCCTGAGGTGACTGAGGTCCTTTGACATCTACCAGACGATGGTGAGTATGTTCTACGAGGTTGTGGTGACCAGTCTTATCATGTTTGCTGTTGTGTGCTGGGGAAGAAGGTTGAGGGTAGCAGACACCAACGGAATCAACAAACTCATTCGTAAGGCCAGTGATGTTCCGGGGGTTGAACTGCACTCTCTGACGGTGGTGTCGTAAAAGAGAATGATGTCCAAGTTGCATGCCATCTTGGACAATGACTCCAATCCGCTCCATAATATACTGGTTAGGCACAGGAGTACATTCAGCCAGAGACTCATTCCACCGAGATGTAACATTGAGCGTCACAGGAAGTCATTCCTGCCTGTGGCCATCAAACTTTTCTAATCTTCCCTCGGAGTGCCAGACATCCTGAGCCAATAGGCTGGTCCTGGAATTATTTCCACATGCAAAGATTAACTTATTATTATTTAATTATTGATGGTTTTATATTGCTATATTTCTACACTATTCTTGGTTGGTGTGGCTGAAATGAAACTCAATTTCCCTCAGGATCAATAAAGTACGTCTGTCTGTCTGTCTGTTCTACAGGTTCCACAGTGGTAAAATGAGAGACCAGTTGCTGTAGATTTTATCCATCATCTTTACAAATCTACATACGAATTATCACCGAAAGTGACTTGTCATGAGGGGTATCATCTTCAAATGAATGACCACGTCACACCCAGGCAAGGGTTAACACATAAGTGGACTTCACAGGATACCTCAAATCAGATACACGTCTATGGATCAGCGGATCCATACAGCTGTATTTGTTGCTTCAGAGTTTGGTTGAGGCTGCCGTTTGGGTATATTTATGAGGGAGTTTAATACATTAAAGATTGCTAAGTAGCTACAGGGTTACAGGAGGAAGGCAAGAATATGGTGTTGGAATAAAAATCTACCATAGTTGAATGATGGGGCAGATCAGATGGATCGAATCATCTAATTCTGTTCCTTCTGCCTGACCATGACTGAACGATGGCTCCTTCTGATTCCATATCGTTTGGTGACGTGTGTAGGACAATAAAAGATTGCTCACTGAGATCATTACTGTATATTTGCCTTCAATATTTAAATTTCAGTGAGTTTTGTTCTTAATAACATGAATCGGAAATGTTTGGTTCTCTTTTTTGCTGTTAATATGTTTCATTATCTTTCAATTTAAAGTTAGACCTGCAGTGAGAGATTTATTTGAAGAAAAACCCCAACTGGAGGAAAACCACGACTGATGACGAGGGAGCAGCAACAAGTGAACCAACCCGAGGACTGAGAGCATCAACTGGAGAGAACCCAACTGACTCGGAGATTCCAGTGATTCAGTCAGGAGAAATTTTGGTGAGTCTTACTTCCTGTTCTTTAGACATTTCATACCTGTACAGTGGAAGGTAGCAAATAGCTGGAGTGAGACTGAACATGTCCAGAAGTACCAGTTATGCCTCCGTCAGACCCAGTTGCAATCACTCCAGGTCTGGTAATGTGCATCCAGCAACCCTTTGAAACCACTCCCATTATGTGGAAGTCGAATCTGGATAAAGTCACTGAGAGACTGTATAAGTACAAACTCTTTATTCCAAGCATCGGGCTTACTCAGTTAGTCGCTCAAACAGGAACAGTTGATGACTGTTCCCACCCAATCCACTAACTGACTAACAATTCCCCTTACACCACTGATATATCCGTCCAGATACCCTCCACACAAGACATGCTGGAGCCAAAGTTATTTACTACATGACAAGCTGGAGCCCCTAAAGACAGAGTACAAAACAGTCATAATGGCTTACACACACACAGAACAGACTGAAGCTGTACTATCTCTAGATGTGAATGTGCAAGGAGATAAGCATCCTGAAACCCTAGCTAGCTACCCTCAAGAAGAAATATGGCTCAGCATGGCTTAGCACATCTGTTGATTATCAGCAGTTTCTTTCAGAAAAACAGGCTGCTATTTTTTAACAAAGTGTTAACCCTTTTATGCATTTTATCATTCCCTCCTTTTGATCATTACATGATCAACAAAGCAGTAATTTTTTGCAGGGAAAGCAAATGAGTACAACATTGACTTATCAGTGGGAAAAAAAAACAGTGTACAACAGTATTTATAACAATGATATGGACAACTATTAGGTCATAATGCAATATCCTGTTACATGTATTACTGAACATACCTTCAAAGACCACCACTTCGATCCTTCAGTGAACCGATGTAAATCATGCCCTGCTTTCTATCTAGTAGCTATCAATCACCTTGGCAGTGTGCTTGGAGAGGGATGTAATGTTAGTAGATTCATCAGGGATATAGGTGCAGCATTCTGTGTCAATAATAGCACAGGTGCCCCCTTTCTCAGCTGGGATAAAGTCTACAATTTTGTAGGACTGTTTGCCAGATTGCAATCATTTCAGTAGATATTTCTGTTTCTTGGGACTGTGTTTCTGTCAGGGCCCCTGCAGTGTTGTGGCCAGCTCCTCAAGTGCTGTAGGTAAATTGATTGTCTCTCGTGAATTCCTGGCTACTCCATAGGCGAGAAAAGCGATCATCCAAAAGCACTCAATCTGTTATTCCTCTCTGCTGCTGGGCACCTGCAACTAAGACCAGGATTCATGTTTCCCAGTGTAGGAAATTCCATTTGATGGGAACTTGAGATACCATCCCTCAAAACACTGACAGCCACTGTCATCTCTGACTGGACCGCAGTTCCTCACCTCACTTCCCCGGGTGTTATTTGAGAAATCCCAGGCTTAGAGTTCCTCACTCTGGTTGAGCGGAATTACTGACATTGGAACCATAGTTTTACCATGCTGTGAAATTGCAGCACAAACGCAGCAGGCCCCTAGTTCTGCCTGTATGGCATAGGTGTGACAGAGAGACAGAAAGGTGTTAACATGGGGGCCCACGGATATCGTTTGAGCAATAAGGCAAAATACAAAGACCACTATCAACGAATACATTTTCCTTCAGTCCGAGAGAGCTCTTCTACTCAGTTCCTTCTGTAACACATTTTCAGTCTGTTCAATGTGTCCATCGAGATTGCCCCTTCGGTTTCACAGCCGTGGGAGTGGTCAGTAGCACCTGATATGGTCCTGTCCACTGAGGTCAGAGTTTTCCTCAATCACAGTTCTTGATTAGGACAAAATTCCCAGGTTCTATGGTGGGATAGTCACTCCTCTCTGTGGGGTAGTTCTCTTCCTTGTAAGCCTGTCATACCTGTGAATGTAATTCTTGGAAAATTTTGGTTAGTTGGCATACATATTTCCCAATCTCTTCCCTTCAGATATGCATATCCAATTTTGCTGGTAGACTTTCTGGGAGCAATGGTACACAAGGCTTTAGTTCCCAGGGTGTCTTCATGGGCCATCTGGAAATGATTTCAGCTGGTGACAACCCTGTTTTCCCCTGTGGGGTAACCCTCATGTGGAATCAGGCTAATGGTAGGAACTTCAACCAAGTGAGTCCAGTCTCCGCTGTTAGTCTGGCCAGTTTACTCTTCAGAGTGCCATTGGCTCTTTCCACTCTGCCAGCGGCCCGTGGGTGGTGTACACCGTGGAATTGTTGCTTGATATCTAGTTCGTTTGGTACCCCTTCGTATACTTTCACCACAAAGTGTGGGCCATTGTGAGAGCTCAGCATCTCTGGCAGGCCATACTTGGGAATTATTTCCCATAATAATAACTTCACAACAGACATAGTAGTATTATTGGTAGTTGGAATAGCTTCAATGCATCTACTAAACACATCTATAATATCTAAGCAGTATCTATAGCAATGTACTCTAGGCAATTCAATAAAATCAACTTGTAGACACCTGGCAAGGGACTCGTACCCAGTGTGCAGGGTACAGGTTACCAACCATTCCCCCCTTTCCCGGGTGTGTCAAATCATGTATATGATCGACCAATATTGGTAAAAACTGTGTAGGAACACAAACCTGTCCCGCTGGAGTAATCCAAATAGCTAGGTTGGGTTCTTTCTAGCACCCCATCTGGGACCACAATTTGCGCTGCTGCTCAGAGATGTCCCCATGAAAAGTATGTACCTCCCACATGTCTGGCAAACCTGTTCTGCTTATGACACAGAGGGTTGCCTGATGGGAACCCGAGGAGACTACAACTACCAGGATTGTGCCACACTTTTCGCTGTCTCATCCGCTAAAGCATTGCATTTAGTGACTCAGTCAACATGTGGGTGTGGGCCGCTCATTAAATAACAGCCAAAGCTCGAGGTAGCTGTAGAGCGGTGAGTAAGTTGTTTACAAAGGTGACATTACTAATGGGGTGGCCAGAGGAAGACAGGAATCCCCATGTTCCCAGAGAGCCCCGTAGTCATGTACAATTCCAAATGCATAACGGGAGTCTGTGTAAACGTTCCCACTTTAGTCTGTTGCTGGGATACAGGCACGAGTCAGAGCAAACAGTTCAGCCTTCTGGGCAGAGACAGCTGCTTCAAAAGAGGCCTTCTCAATTACTTCACTGTCCGTCACTATTGTATAGTCAGAATATCGTTTTCCTGCTGGATCCACAAAAGAGCTTCCATCCTCAAGGAACGTTACCTCAGGCTAGAGGGGGTTTTGAGGAAGGGATGGGAGAGTCTGTCCTTCTTTTACGGTGATCCAGACAGGGGGCAGTTGGTGCAGTCAAATTCATTGCCTGAAATTGAGCAGAGATTGTGTGCAATGTCTTGGGTTCAGTCAATTTTAAAAGAGAGTCTTACCAGATGTCCCGTCTTCACCTCAATGTCCTTCCAGTATCGGAGTTGGCCCACGGCCAAGTCTTGCCAGTCTCCCTTGCTGCTGGAGGCTTGTTTCCTCAGGGTGAAGGCAAGGAACTCTGGGCTCTTTGACTTGAACCCAGGGCAAACCCTAACGATGGTACGGGGAGCCACCAGTCCTGCCTGCCACCAAAGGAAATCCGGAAATTTGGCCAGTAATGTGCTGCCCTCTTTTCCTTAATCCTGTCCAATCACCATGACTGGGAACTTCTCTCGCTCGAGGGGTGCATAATATTGGCTTTCCTCAATGAGCACCCCCTAGTGTCATAGCACAGAATCACATGAGGGTCGGCCGCTGACGGAAGGGGTTCAAACGCGGTGGAGTCCAGATTAAGTGCCCACTACTGGGGATTCGGAAACTGGGGAAGCTGTCGTTTGGTCACTGGCCCCAGGGTGATGCCCTTATCTGTGTCTCCACTCCTCCTGTCCTCCACAATCAGCTCCTTTGTTTTTGTGATAATGAGGGAGAGTTTGTTTTCTTGACACCAGTCAGATATTGTTCAGACCTCAGACAGAGTCAGCAATCAAATGGTTGAGCATGGTGCGATGAATGTGCTGAACTGTGTATATCACAATGCAAGAAGCATTGTAGGAAAGCCAGATGAGCTCAGGACAGGGAATTATGATATTGTGGCCATTATAGGGGCTTGGTTGCACCCAACAGTCTGAGGGATTTAGAGGAACAAATTTGCAGAGCGGTCACAGACCATGCCAAGAAACAAAGGTTGAGATTGTAAGCGATTTTAACTTTCCATATATTGACTGGGACTCCCATACTGTAAAAGGACTAGATGGGGTAAAGTTTGTCAAATGTGCCCTTAATTGGTACGTAAAATTCCCGATGTAGAAGTGTGCAATAAGCTGTTAGGCAATGACCAGGGCTGGTGACAGAAATTAGTGTTCATAATGCCATGAAATTCAAAATAAAGATGAAAAAAGAGAGGTCTGGACCATGGGTTGAGATTCTAAATTGGAGAGAGGTCAATTTTGATGGTATCAGAAAGGATCTGACAAGTGTGGATTGGGACATGCTGTTTTCTGACAAAGGAGTACTTTGTAAGTGGGAGGCCTTCAGAAGTGAAATTTTGAGGGTGTAGAGACTTTATGTGCCTAACAATGTAACAGTTGAAACATAACTGGTGCAGGGAATCTTGGCTTTCTGGCTATATTGAAGCCCCGGATATTTCGTTCCTTTAAATGCCTCAGACTTTTGGGTGCTACCAAGACTCATTAATCATCATCCATGCCCTGAGCTCATCTGAACATTTTCATTGTCTTCTGTTGGTTTCTCGCTTCCCAATAGCTTTTGCTCTTTTGTTTGCCCTCTCTTTGGCTTTTATGTTGGCTTTAGCTTCTCAATTCAACTATGGTTATGTACTCCTGGTTTCCAATGTTTTCACTTCCTTGGGATATGTCGATCACTCAGCTCCTGAATTGCTCCCAGAAATTCCAGCCATTGCTGCTCCGTTGTCACTCCAACCTTTTCCCTTCCAAACAAGTTTGTCCAGCTTCTCTGTCATAGAATAATGGAGACGTTCAAAATAGAAACAGGCCATTTGGCCCATCTAGTCAATGCCAAAAAAACATTTAAGCTGTCTATTGCAACTAACTGCACCAAGACCATCGCCCTCCATACACCTACCATCCAGGCTTCCATCAAAACCTCTTTGAAATGGTGAAACCACTTGTGCTGACATGTCATTGCACACTCTCACGACCATTTCAGTAAAGAGCTTTTCCATATGTTCCCATTAAGTTTTCACCTTCCCCACTTACCCATGACCTCTGGTTGCCATCCCATCCAACCTCAGTGGAAAAAGCTGCTTGCATTTACCCTATCTATACCCTCATAATCTTGTATACTTCTGACAATTTCCCAAAGCTATGTACAATGTCCTTGTTTATGTTTAGAGCCTTTTTTACGTGTATAGGATGATGAGGGGCATTGATCATGTGGATAGGCAGAGGTTTATTCCCAGGGCTGAAATGGCTAACATGAAGGGGCATAGTTTTATGGTGCTTAGAAATAGATACCAAGAGGATGTCAGGGGTAAGATTTTTACCCAGAGAGTGGTGGGTGCATGGAATGTGTGAGAGTATTTCAGTTACTGTGGGGCCAGGAGCCCGTGCTGCTCAGTGGGAAGAGGGAGCAATACCAATGGCGAGAGTCAAACTGAGCCAGGTCACTATTGGAGATGGGAGAGATGCCCCATTCTTAAAGAGACAGGAAGAGCATCAGAGAGTTTGATGGTCATTCCAGGTACCAGCACTGTGCCCAGTTAGAAGATGATTTCTCTCTCCAACTTGGGTTGAACTTCACTGTAAGAGTGTGTTGCCAGATCACACCGTGACAACTCAAGTGATCTCATATGAAAAGTTGCCCCACACACATTGATGGATTTTGTAAATCTTTTTACAGGCTAAAAACAAGGAATTTATCTACGGGAATTTCGAACACAACATGCCAATTTTGCTGTCTCTGTCCAGATATTTAAGAAGTGGAGCAAGGGATTCACTCGATCATCCTTCCTGCTCAGGCTGTGGGGAGGGATTCACTTGGTCATCTGACCGACTGGCAAAGCGGAAATTTTACACGGGGAGAGGCCGTTCATTTGCTCAGACTGTGAGAATGGATTCAGTGGGTCTTCTCAACTGAATGTACATCAGCAAATTCACACTGGGACAAGGCCATTCACCTGTTCTGTGAGTGAGAAGGGATTCAGTCGTCTTCCCACCTGTGGACACACCAGTCAGTTCACACTGGGCAGAGGCTGGTCATCTGCTGAATTTGTGGGAAAGGATTCACTCGGTCATCTGATCTAATGGCTCACCAGCGAGTTCACACTGAGGAACGGCCGTTCACCTGCTCGGAATGTGGGAAGGGATTCACTTCATCATCTCAACTGAAGGTACATCAGCGAGTTCACACTGGGGAGAGGCCGTTCAACTGCTCAGACTGTGGAAAGGGATTCACACAGTTAGCTAACCTACAAGCACACCAGTCAGTTCACAGTGGGGAGAGGCCGTCCTTTTGCTCAGACTGTGGGAAGGGATTCAATTCATCATCTAAACTGAAGTACATCAGCGACTTCACACTTGGGAGAGGCCATTCACCTGCTTAGACTGTGGGAAGGGATTCACACAGTTAGCTAACCTACAAGCACACCAGTCAGTTCACACTGGAGAGTGGCCGTTCAACTGCTTAGAATGTGGGAAGGGGTTCATTCGGTCATCTCAACTGAAGGTACATCAGTCAGTTCACTCTGGAGAGAGGCCATTCACCTGCTCAAACTGTGGGAAGGGATTCACTTTGTCATCTCAACTGAAGGTACATCAGCGAGTTCACACTGGGGAGAGGCCGTTCACCTGCTCAGACTGTGGGAAGGGATTCACACAGTTATCTGGCCTGCAAGCACACCAGTCAGTTCACACTGGCGAGAGGCCATTCACCTGCTCAGTCTGTGGGAAGGGATTCACTCTATCATCTTGCCTACTGACACACCAGTCAGTTCACACTGGAGAGTGGCCATTCACCTGCTCAGACTGTGGGAAGGGATTCACTCGGTCATCTCAACTGAAGGTACATCAGCGAGTTCACACTGGGGAGAGGCCATTCACCTGCTTGGACTGTGGGAAGGGATTCACTTCGTCATCTCAACTGAAAGTCCATCAGCGAGTTCACACTGGGGAGAGGCCGTTCACTTGCTCAGACTGTGGGAAGGGATTCACTCAGTTAGCTACTCTACAAGCACACCATTTAGTTCACACTGGGGAGAGGCCATTCAACTGCTCAGACTGTGGGAAGGGATTCACTCGGTCATCTCAATTGAAGGTACATCAGCGAGTACACACTGGGGAGAGGCCATTCACCTGCTCAGACTGTGGGAAGGGATTCACACAGTTAGCTGGCCTACAAGCACACCAGTCAGTTCACACTGGGGAGAAGCCGTTCACCTGCATATTCTGTGGGAAGGGATTCACACAGTTATCTGGCCTGCAAGCACACCAGTCAGTTCACACTGGAGAGAGGCCGTTAACCTCCTGTTAATGTGGGAATGTATTCACTCAGTCATCTAACCTTATGTAACTCTCACTCCGGCTAGCAGCTTAATATAGGGGGTGATAGCCCCCTAGCTCGGCCAAATGTGTGTGGATGCTGCGCCGCGTCCCCTGTTACAAATCAATACCCCAAAATAACAAACAGTACACAAGATGTGATTCATAATTCTTACTTTGACTATAGGGTTAGTAAAGTAAAAAAAAGGGCCCACTCTCCCCATTTGTGGCTTCTCATCTCTCCACAGCAAAAGCCCATGAAATTCTCTCATCCAGACTCACAAGAAAGAACATTTCTGTCATTGGACAGCCCAGCACTCCAAAACCCTGTTATCTCTAGTTGTATCCTAAACATTGCTGCTGCAGAGAAACCACTACCTCAGCAGTGAAACATTACAGAGAGGTCATTACATTAGCAGTGAAACCTTACAGTGTGTTACACTTACAACACACTACCGGGTTCACACAGGGGAGAAAGTTTCAATAAGCTTCATGCTGGATATTTGTCCATCACCATTGCTGAATGCTATTTTGAGAGTGATTGTAAGTGTTGAACTCTGCAATTATTGCTGCTGCTCACCACACCCAGTTCTGCACCCTGGTCACTGGGCATGGGAGGAGTTTCCTCTGCTGCATATTCACCTTTAATGGGACTACATCTGTGACAAATGAATCAGTTCTATCTTAAGCACTGTCTCTGTTACTTAGTGAATTTATAACACACCTAGTGTGCAGTAGAGAGTCAACTCAGGCCGGCTGAACCCTGCCAGTGATTCCGTTCCACAACAGATCTTTCAAATCCTCGCCTGTTGTTCACCTCTCATTCTCCCTGGGATGAGGTCCAAATAGTCATCACTCTGTGGGTGAATATGTTTCCCTTGAATTTCCTGCAGACTGAAGAAGTCGAGCTGACTGCGCATCTGTCTGAGATGTTCTTTGCCCCTCTAATCTCTGGGCTGAGGAAGAATGACATTGGGAGTTAACCTCCTTAATCACGACTCATGTCCACATTATGGGTCACTTTCCCCACTTCTAAAATGTTGTTAGCGAACACCACTGTCCTCTAAAGACTGAAAGCAGACTGGGAAGCCATCAATTGGATTTTCAACGAAGCTGGGTCAGAAACCAGAGGCAGGTCTGCACAGAGCAGAGTTTGGGGCCCTGGACGATGTTCGGGGTAAGAACGTATGATGAGGAGAGGGGATTCAGTAACAGGGCATGTCAACGAATGACATTTGGAAGCAGATTGACAGAGAAAGTAATTAGGTTATCTGACTGACGACACAAACACTACCTGTGGTGAGGTGTTCCACTGGTTGAGGAACATGTGTGTTAGGAATGGTTTTATCTATTGGGGAGTTGTTCCTGCTTGTTTATCCTGTAATATTATAACCAGATGGATTGACCTATCTGAAATAATGTATTGATGATCATATAATTTGCAAGATTTTGGCTCTAAAACTGGATCAGGCTTGAATTTATGGTGTTTTCATGAGGTGATGGAGGGCATTCATGAGTTTGTATTTTAAAGCAAGATTTTGGTGAATGATATTTTCCACTTGATTGTATTTGCGTAAGTAATCAGATTGAGTTAAACTCATGCAGGATCCTAGAAAGTGTTGGACTGTGTCTGGTTTCTCTTGGCCTTTTCTGCACTTACTGCCTTGTTTGTTTGTATTTCATGAAGTTTCGATTTGTTTTACTTTTGTTACCCACCTCGTCCTGTATTTCCGCAAGGAACTCCTCTGTTTCTGGGAAGAAGTCTCCAACTCTCAGTCAGGTGCTCGATGCTTCCTTGTCACCATCTCGTCTGCTCAGCTCATTGGGATGTCTCCCATGGAGGGTCATACACATTTCACTGGTTAATGTTTTCTTCCAGAGTGATGATTTATTTTTCTGAGCCAGCTTGTCATTTAAGCTTTATGGTCTGTATTTCTTATCATAATTGCATATACACACATGGAGTCAGTTCAGTTCCTCCGCCATATCCTTATCTCCATTTACAATTTCTCCAACATCATTTTCTTTCGGTCCTATATCTACCTCACCTGTTTTTACTCCTTATATACTTGAAAAAGATTTTAGTATCCTTTTTGATATTATTTGCTATCTTTCTTTCATAGTTCTTCTTTTCTCTATTAATGACCATACTTTTCTTTCGTAAGTTTTTAAAAAAACTTCCCAATCCTCTGTCTTCACACTAAGTTTTGCTTCCTTGTATGCCCTATGCTTTGCTTTTACTTTGGCTTTGACTTCTCTTGTCAGCCACGGTTACATCCTTTATCCATTCGAAAACTTAGTTTTCTTTGGAATATATCTGTCTTGCACTTTACTCACTTCTCGCATAAACTCCAGCCGTTGCTGCTCTGCCGTCCTCCCTGCTAGTGTCCCTTTCCAGTCAACCTTGGCCAGTTCCTCTCTCATGCTACTGTAATTTCCTTTACTCCACTGAAATACTGACACATCTGATTTTGGCTTCTCTTTCTCAAATTTCACAGTGTACTCAATCATGTTGTCATCACTAAGGGTTCCTTCACTTCCATCTCTCTAATTACCTCTGTTTCATCACACAATACCCAATCCAGTACAGCCGATCCCCTAGTGGGCTCAACAACAAGCTGTTCTAAAAAGCCATCTCATAGACATTCTAGAAATTCTCTTTCTTGAGATCCAATGCAGAACTGATTTTCCCAATCCACTCTTCCAGTAGCGATCTGATTTTCCCAATGATTTTCCTTGCTTTTCACCCCCTGTCAAAAGTTCTGCTAGTGTGAATAGATCAGCGAGTAAAAGACGACCTGATTTCCAAAAGGCGTAAAGTTAGAGATGACACATTTCTTTAATATTTAAGCAAGATTACATTTTTATTTTAATCTATTACAGTTTCAAAATAACAAAAAAAGGAAAAGGGCCAGAAGCAAATGTTTGGGCGCCCTACATTTTCAGTAGCACCCCCTTTGGCAAGTATCACAGCTTGCAGACACTATTTGTAGCCAGCTAAGAGTCTTTCAATTCTTGTTTGGGCAAATTTCTGGGTTCAGACATTAGTAGCAATGTACTAACTGTGGAAATTACAAACCACAATATTATTAGAATCACAGAGCCAAGCAGCAATGAAACAGGCCTATCAGCCCTTCTAGTCAATGCTGACCTGTTTTTGTTGTTACTGCCCATTTCCAGCTACCTGCATCAGAGCCTCCATACACCTCCCACCCACGTCCTCACCCAAATCCCTCTTTAGTGTCTAAATCAAACCCACATCCTCCACTTCCACTGGCAGCTCATTCCACACTCTCACCAACCTCTTCACCAAAGTGAAGAATTCCCCTTCAGATTCCCTGAAAATAATTCACTTTCACACGGAACTTATGTGAAATGTCAGGATGGGAGAGTGGACGGGGCAGAGAGGGAAGACAGTAAAGGGAGGGGTGGTTGAATGTGGAGAGGGAAACAGAGCGGAGTGTTTATACTTAATATTTTTTGAGAAAAATTAATCGTTTTAACTTGCTGCAAAGCTACTCTCCATATCCTGTATAATCTTAACCAGATTACTGATCCAGATGACAAGTAGCAATGGTTGATGTTCAAAGTAAATTTTATTATCAGAGTACATAACTTTTATATAGTCAGATACCACATAAAACCCTGAGATATCTTTTCCTACAAGAATACTTAGCAAATCTTTAGAATAGTAACATGATCGATGAAAGATCAAGTAGAGCACAGAATTCAACCAACTATGCAAATCCAAATATAATTAAATATCAATGAATAATGAGAGCAATGGGGTGTAACCCTGGGGAACCTCACTGGGCTCGGGCCTCGAGTCCAATAAACAGCCTCCCACCATCACTCTCTGCTTCCTACCATCAAGACAACTGTGCATCCAGTTAACCAGCTCTCCCTGGACCCCGTGTGATCTAACTTTCGACAGCAACTTACCATGCTGAACCGTATGAAAGAACTCACTGATGCCCATATCGGCCACGATCCTGGGACAGAGGTGTCACCGATCAGAGGGCATGGATTTAATCAGAGGATGAAGTGGTTCAGAGGGATCTGAGGAGGAGATTTGTCACTCAGAGGATAGCTGAAATCTGGAACTCACTGCCCGAGGTGGTGGTGGAGGCAGGTCCCTTCACAACATTTACGAAGAGGATGAGCATTGAAACTGCCGAGATACAGTCGGCTGTGAACCATGTGCTGATAAATGGGACCAGGGTAGACAGTGAGTGGATGGTCAGAATAGGTATGGCCGGCAATGGCCTGTTTCCGTGCTGTTTGATCCACCACTCCGGACATGGTAAATTACCGATGGTGGCACCGCAAGGCATTGATTGCAAAACTCCACACCCCTCTCCAACCTAAAATAATCCAGACTGAACCCCTTTGTCACCTTTGGAAGTATCTGTTTCTGTCAAGGTAGCATTGAGATTGGTCACTTCTGCTAAATAACTGGCAATTGATGAAGTTCCTGTGTCTTCCATTAATGTTGCTGCCTTACAGCAAAACTAACCCTCTCACAGTGTCACAATCAGTGATTAAATCCCGCACCAAACACTGTGCTTTCAACCCTGCACTTGAACCATCTCACTGAGGTTCTGTAGACACAAACCCTGCCCTCTGCATATGTGATCAAATCTCCCCTGCTTCTGACATTTCAAATACCCTCAGAATGGTTTTCTGATTCAGTCTGAAGGTTATGGTACATTCAGCTCATCGTCAGACCTGACAAACCATGTCTTCCCACAGCTGGTTCCACCTGTTGGTGTGTCCTCTTTCCTCCACCTCCAGGGAAGCTGCATCTCCACACAAACTCCTCACTTGAGACGACTGTCTGTACCCGTGACATAGGAAATAACATCTCTGTCACTCTATTCCAGCTGCTACCACCATAAAAGCATAAAAGCCAGGACCAACAGGCTCTGGGACAGCTTCTTTCACCAGGCCATCAGACTGATGAACTGACGCTGACTTGAATGTACTCTATATTACATTGTCTGTTTTAATTATTATAAACTCTTATAAATTACTATGATTGCACTTTGCACATTTAGATGGAGACATACTCCTCATGAATGTATGAAATAAAGTCAAATCAATTCAATTCCTGATTCTGTGCCTGACCTGCTCGCCTCTGGGTATCCTCCGTCAACAAGCTTCTTCCTCAGTCACCTTCTGTGAGTTCACACAAACAAAAAATAAATAAATAAAACGATCTATTAGACAGCTCCTGTACCCCTTTACCCCTGAACATGTTCTTCTGTTAAAACTCTGTCCTGAGCCCCTTCCTGATTCCCTTTCCCTTTCAGACTCCCGATATGCCAGCATATCCGAATTCACTCTAAGGACATTTATACCTCACAGGAGGATGTAGAAACCCGTGTCCCCTGATGCAAGGGTCACTGACACACCCTCCCCCTTCCCAATCTGCATTCGCAGCCCATGACGGAGACAGCTGTCTGGGGCTCTGTGACACACAATCTTGTAACTCATAATCTTGTGAACAGCAAGGTTAGACAGTCATTAATATGAAGAGAGAATTGTTGTTTCCTGAAAGGACACGCGAGCTAAGCTGTCTGATCCAGTTCACCAGATCATCCCTTGTTTACAACTTAGTTTGTCTCGGTACCCTCCTCCCTCTATCACGGAATGTCCAATCATCCCACTTTCTCGCAAAAGAACCCAACACGCTTACAACCCCACGCCCACACTCCACTGATAACCTCTACCCACACACACGGACAGATCCCCTTCACACCTTGGAGAACCACAAGGAATTGATCCCACAGCCCGGGCTCGGTCGCAAAGTTAAAACCGGGACTGAGGAGTGCCTGGAGCCCACAGCCACCCGGCAGAGCTCGGGCCAGGCCCTTTCTCACTGCTACCGGCCCCGATTTACACAAACCCGACATCGGCCCCGGCTCACCGCCGCTCGGAGTTGCGAGGCTTAGTGTCGGCAGCGCGCCTGCGCGTCTCCCTATGCTCAAGACACTGGCCGGGGGTCCCTACAGCGCCACCACTGGCCGGAGCCGGAGGGACAGTGCAGAGAGCTCGGCCATTCGGCTGTTTCACGGGGACACGCCGAACTCCCCATCAACTCCATCCAGCTGGAATGTAATGACCAACAAATATAATTCCTGTCAGCGATTAGCCGTCTGAGTGATTCGATGACTTTTAGAGGAAGGGGTATCCATGGTCCACATTGTCAGGCTGTTAGTTTACCAGGATGCAAAGACGCTGCCTGAGGAACTCAGTGGGCCGAGCAGCATCTGTGGAGGGAAATGGACCGTCAACATTTCGGCCCGAGACCCTCCCTCTGGACTGAGAGTAGACGGGAAATAGTCAGAGAAAAGAGGAGAGGGGTGGGGATGGGGCAAGAGCTGGGGAGTGAGAGGTGGATCCAGGTGAGGGGGGAGGTGGGATGGTGGAAATAGTGACAAGGGTGGGAAGTAAGTGGTTGGACCAACACGGTGCTGCAGAAGATGGAAATTAATTCCACAGGATTAACAGAGAGGTTAGAGAGTACTTGTTATAAAGCATGCAATGAAGATTCACCAGACTAATCCCTGGAGTGGTGGGGTCATCATATGAAGAACGATCAAATGTGATAACCCTTTCATTTAGAGAAGCGAGGACTGAAAGGTGAACACATTGAAATGCACAACATCATTACCGGTTGAACCAGGGATCCCAGTCTCTGAAACAGGGATGGACTGTGCGGGACTGAGATGAGGGGAAATGTCTCCACTCTGAGGGTGGTGAATGTTTGTAAATCCCCACCACAGAGGGTGGTGAAGACTCAGTGATCGTCCTCACATAAAACAGAGAAAAGCAGATGTGTGGAGACCGAGGGGAATCGAGGAAAAGAGGATAGGGCAGAAGTTTGTGGCTAAGAAGGGAGAGCAGCAGCCATTTTGTTGATGGTTAGAAGGGCTGAATGGCCTCCTGCTGCTGTTTCTCACTTAATGATTCAGTGTTCCTGATCAGTGAGGCCGGAGGAATGTGAATAGAAATTAGTGTTTACTGACATAGACTGATTTAAATGAAACCTGCACATTTCCGGTTTGGGTCTGAGTTCAGTTTCTGACCAGGATGGGAATCGAAACTCTAACTCTGAGCGCTCTGTGACCTAGGGCTGGAGGGAACGGGACCGGGGAAGATATGGTGGGAAAAACTAAATACATATCTGGTTTAAATTTGGAGATAATATAGGGAAATAATAAAATAATGTGGGAAATGCGGCGGTGGGAAGGGCAGGGTGTGAAGGGCGAGGAACAGTCAACGGGTGACTTGAGAGACCCTCCACTCGTCACGTGATCCCGTTTTACCGCAGATCGGAAGCATCTTCGGGTTTGTTTCCGAGGCCCCGCCCACCGCCTGATGACGCAATTAACACATTGCGCATGCTCACATTCCCGGGCTTGGCAGTGCTAGTTTTTTCGTTCTTTGTGAAACCGGGTCGGTGGTGAGATCGGGATGGGGAGTGGGTTCTCGGCCCCTTGGACGGGGAGCCGGAGACGGATTATTCTCTGCGGGGCAACACCAACAATTTTCCTTCGGTGAGTATTGAAGCCGGTTCCGATCGGGGAGTTCTGACGGTGGGTAGTGAGTTAACTTTCCTGAACTCAAACAAAGAAAATCTGCAGTTGCTGGAAATGCGAGCAACGCGCACAAAATGCTGGAGGAACTCAGCAGGCCGGGCAGCATCTAAGAAAAGAGTACAGTCGACATAACCGGCCGAAATCCTTCGGCTGGACTGGAGAATAAAAGGTGGGGGTGGGGAAGGGAGAGAGAAACAGAAGGTGATCGGTGAAACCTGAAGGGGGAGGGGATGAACTTTCCCGGACTGGCGGCCTCGCCTCGCTTCCTTCACAGAATCTGCCGGTGTCGGTCCGGTGTGAAGGTCTCACAAGGTCTCTGAGATGAGCTGCCGCTCAGCCCCTGTTGTTCTGGTCCTATTAGCAGGATGACGTAAACATATTTCTATACTGTTACTGACAGAGAATCGTACAATTTGTGTTCCGTGTGTTATCTGAATAGACTTGCCTGTGATGCTGCTACAAGTCAGTGTTTCTCTGTCCCTGTACCTTCTCGTACTTGTGCACTTGGCAATAAATTCAACAGGACCTGAGAAATCTCAGTGAGATTTGATTAGTGATGATCACCTTCGCAGCTCGGTCGGTGGAATGTAAAGAGACAGTACACTGTTAAATGCAAGACTGAATAGTGTTGATGATCAGAGGGATCTTGGAGTCCGAGATCATCGCTCCCTGAAAGCGACCGCACAGATTGATCTGCACAGATTAAGAAGGCAAATGGTGTGGTTCTCTTTATCATTGTGTTCAAAAGTCTGGAAGTTGTGTTGCAGCTTTATAAGATTAATTAGGCCACATCTGGAGTGTTTCATACAGTTGTGGTCGCTCTCGTTCTCTGAAGCATGTCGGGGCTTTGGAGAGGGCGCAGAAGTGGTTTACCAGGACACTGCCTGGAATAGAGGGCATGAGCTATAACGAGAGGTTGGACAAACTTGAGTTGTTTTCTCTGGAGACGTGCCGGCTGGGATGAGACTGAATAGACGTTTATAAGATTACCAAAGGATTAGAAGCAGTGTCTCAGAAAGGCAGCGTCCATTATTAACGAACTCCAGCACCCAGGGCTACCCTTTTCTCAAAGTTACCATCAGAGAGAGAGAGAGGTACAGAAGCCTGAAGGCACACACTCAGTGATACAGGAACAGTTTCTTCCCCTCTGCCATCTGATAGCCAAATGGACATTGAACCCTTGAACACGACCTCAATATAAATATATAATATTTCTGCTTTTTGCATGATTTTTAATTTATTCATAGAATAATAGAAACCCTACTGAACAGTACAGGCCCTTTGACGCACAAAGTCGTGCTGACATGTCCCTACCTTAGAAATTACTATAGTTATCCATTGCCCTCTATTTTTCTAAGTTAGTTTTTCTCCAGTGCCGCCAGGTACCTATCCAAAAATCTCCGAAAAGACCCTATTATGCCCACATCCATAAACATTGCCGGCAGCCCATTACACCACTCCCCACCAATCTCTGGCAAAAAAAAACTCACCCCTGATATCTCCTCTGTACGTACTCCCCAGCAACTTAAACCTGTGCCCTCTTGTGGTAACCAATTCAGCACTGGGAAAAGGCCTCTGACTATCCACATGATCAATTCCTCTCATAAACTTATATACTTCTATCAGGTCACCTCTCATCCTCTGTCGCTCCAAGGAGAAAAGGCCGAGTTCACTCAACCTATTCTCATAAGGTATGCTCCCCAATCCAGGCAACATCCTTGTAACGTGCCTCTGCACCCTTTCTAAGGTTTCCATATTCTTCCTGTAGTGAGGTGACCAGAATTGAGCACAGTGGAGTGTGACCAGGGTCCTATATAGCTGCAACAAAACCTCTCGGCTCCTAAACTCAATCCCACGATTAATAAAGGTCAATGCACCATTTGTCGTCTTAACCACGGAGTCAACCTGCATAGTAGGTTTGAGTGTCCTCTGGACTCAGACCCCAAGATCCCGCTGATCCTCCACACTGTGAAGAGGCTTACCATTAATGCTATATTCTGCCATCATGTTTGACCTAATAAATTGAACAACTTCAAACTTATCCAGATTGAAATCCATTTGCAACTTCTCAGCCCAGTTTTGCATCCTTTCGGTATCCTACTGTGACCTCTGACAGCCCTCCACACTATCCACAACACCCCCAACATTTGTGTCATCAGCAAATTTACTAACACATCGCTTCACTTCCTCATCCAAGTCATTTATAACAATCACGATGAGCAATGGTCCCAGATATACATATACTGTAATTCTTATTATTTTGTTTTGTGTTTTCTTTTTTGTCTATATTATGTCTTGCATTGAAATGCTGCTGCAAAGTTAACAAAGTTTACACCACACGCCAGTGATAATAAACCTGATTATGAATCTGTGTGGACAGATGATATATTTTTCCTGGGGGTTGAAATGTCTAATACATTTAAGGTGAGAGGAAATCTGAGCGGCAAGTTTGTCTCTTTCCACAGAAGTGGTGGGTAGCTGGACTCTCTGCCTGGGGGGGGGAACGGGACCCCACCAGTCACGTGATCCTGTTTGCCCCTCCCATTTATCCACAGATGTAACTAACTCTTCGCGCATGCTCACTGTCTCCGGTTGGGTGGTGTTTTCCTTTCTGCTCAGTACTGAAGCGGATTGTCTGCGGGATTGGGAAAGGGTCCTCCCCTCCTGGGTCAGGAAGCCAGGGATCAGATCACAGTCTGCGGGCCGAAGATATCGTTTTCCCATCAGTGCGTATTGAGACCGATCCCGAGTGGGGAGATCCAATGTTAGCCGTGAGTGCTGAACTGAGGGCCAATTACTCATTTATTTTCCTATTATCTGGGCTCTTCAAAAATATGTAGATGTCACTTAATCTGCATTGAACGATCCAAACCAGGAGCCCAGGCTGTTTATTTTCACAGAGTTGAAATGGGAGACCCACCAACAGGTCACATGAGGCTGTTTAACACAGATCTACCCCGCCCTCTGGTTTGTGACTCAAGATCATGTGGTGTGCGGTCAGAGTCCCCGTATGTGAGGTGATGCTTCCTCCATGTTGTGTTGGGGAATCTGATGTTGGCCACTGAGTCCCGTTAACTTCCCCCAACTTGTCTCACTTCCTGAGCCTCCTCGCATTTGTCTTTGAGCTTTTTGGCTGTTGTGTCTTCTCCCGGACTGGGGTGGGTGAGGAAGGAGAATGTACCAGGTTGTGGGGATCTTTGATTTCACTACCTGCTTTCCTGAGGGACTGGAAAGTCCAGTGTTAGAATGGTTTCTGTGATGTGCTGATCTGGGTCCAAAGGTCTCTGCTGTTCCTCACAGTCACGGGCAGAACAGTTACCATGAAAAGCATGAAGTGTCTGAATGGGAAAATTTCTATGGTGTGTTGATAAAAATTTGGTGAGGGTTCAAAGTATATATGGCAAAGTTCTTGTTGTTTTGTTCTAACTTTGTCATTTTAAGATCCTTTATACAGTAGTGAGTACTATTAATTCAGTATCTGTGTATTGCTGGAGAACCATAATTGATCGTCCTTGATTTCTTCTCCACCTCATTCCATCTGCTCATTCCCTGCCCATCTTGTTCAACCTCTGTCCAGTCTCTCTCCCACCAACTTCAGTGACATGCATCAACTATCTGGGTCAACCTTGGTCCACCCTGTGTCACACCTCTTTAGTGATATATATCGGCAATCATTCTTGGCTTCATTGTGAAGTATTCTTTTACACCTTCGGCCTTGCTGAGTTGTTTCCAGAATCAGTTTTTGTCAGCTGGAAAGCCAGAGGCTCATCAGGTGCCAGTTCTGTTGTGCATTGGTGTGGAGTCCTGTTTTGTGAACTGTGACTGCCTGACACACTTCATCATATTACAGTCAGCAAAGAGTTCTGGGAGAGTTGGTGCTTGGGCTCTAGTCCTGTGATCAGCATTCCAGGGAAATGGAACTGCTGGTGTTTTGGCTTTGACTTTGCTTAGTGCTTCTACAGAAGGGGCTGGATGGATGTCCTTCTTCGAGCAGCTGGACATTGCTTGTGGGGAAATCCTGGATTGCACTACCCAGTGTGAGATGTGGGGACAATGTGTGAGACTCTCAGGGTCGGTGAGTGGCAGATTAAGCTGTGTGACTCTGTGAGGTTGGGTCCTGGGATATCATAGTTTTTGATCCAGGGAAAGTGGACCCGGGGATCGAGCTGTTTGGGCTTGTGAGGTGTTGATCGAGTATTTCTCGTCTGGGATCAGATGTTTCTTTCTGGAGTTCCTTTGGAAGCAATGACTGCCAGTCTGAGGAGAGGATGAGTTCCCATTCCATCCTCACAGGGAGAGGCTGTGAGTAAATGGGCTGTTCCGTGTTTACAACAGTAGAGATAGACCCTGAGTTTGGTGTTCAAACTATGCTTCGAAATCCCCCTTTCACTGTCATCTGTCTGTCACTCGGTGGAAATCAGGCAGAATCTCAAGTTGCTGGAGATCTGCAATAAAAACTGAAAATGCTTGGTCATTCTGACAAAACATTATTACCCTGAATTGTAAAGTTTGTTCCTCTCCCAAAGCTGTTCCTTACCTACTGAGAATTTCTGATAATTCTAGTTTCTTTTTATTACATTTACCTTGGAATGGTTTATATTTCCAGAAATTAACCTGGAAATGGAAATGGCTCATTCTGTGCTAGTAGAACAATAGAGAAATCTCAACTTACTCTGTAAATTATCCTGGTATCAATTTATCTCTTATTCCTGGAAATGTGTTCAGTACAATTGCTGCTTGTAAACATGGTTTCCAAAAATAATCTCAGGAATAATCATTGTTATGTATGAGGAGCATTTGATGGTTCTGGACCTGTGCTCAATGGAGTTCAGAGGGACATTGGGGAGTTGTGGGAGGGATGTATGGATAAGTAAACGCACAGAATGCTGAAAAGCCTGGATACAGTGGACATGGAGAGGATGTTTCCATCAGAAGTAGAGTCTGTGATCTGACAGCACGGTCTCAGAAAAAAGATGCTTCCCTTTAAAACTGAGATGAGAAGAATTTTTTGGCTAAAAGATGTCTGATCTGTGGAATTTGTTGCTGCAGAGGTTGGTTGAGGCTGCCATTTTGTATATTTATGACACAAAGTAATATATTCATGATTGGTGAGTAGCTCAGGGTTACAGGAGGAAGGCAGGAATATGGTGTTGGAATAAAAATCAGCCATGGTAAATGGTGGGGCAGACCAGATGGATCAAATCACATAATTCTGTTCCTGACTGTATGATGGCTCCTCCTTGTCCCATATCGTTTTGTGATGTGTGAGGGACAATAAATTGTTCACTGCGATCATTATATCTGCCTTCAATGTTTAAATTTCAGTGAGTTTTGTTCTTAGTAACATTGAGCAGAAATGTTTGGTTCTCCTTTTTAATGTTAACATACTTCATTATCTCTCTGGTTAAAGTTAGACCTGCGGTGAGAAGTTTATTTGAAGAAAAACCCCAACTGGAAGCAAACCACAGCTGAAGACGAGAGAACAGCAACAAGTGAATTGGCCCGAGGACTGAGAACAGCAACTGGAGAGAACAACTCTGCATCAAGAGACTCGGATTTCCCAGTGATTCAGTCAGGAGAAAGTTTGGTGAGTCTCATTTACTCAAAAACATGTCCTTTGGACATTACATACCTGTACAAGGGAAGGTAGGAAATAGCTGGAGTGAGACTGAATGTCCCCAGAAGAACCAGTTATGCTTCTGTCAGACCCAGTTGCAATCAGTCCCGGTCTGGTGATGTGCTTCCAGCAGCCCAGCCCTTTAAAACCACTCCCATTCTGTGGAAGTTGAATCCAGATAAAGTCACTCAGAGACCGTATGGTACAAACTCTTTGTTCCAAGCACCCGGGGCGTACTCAGTTAGTCACTCAGACAGGAACAGACTGTGAATGCTACCACCCTATCCACCAATTCCCCTTACACAATAAATTTATCTGTCCAGATACTCCCCCACACAAGACTGGATGGAGCCAAAGTTATTTACTATGACAGCCCCTAAAGACAAATTACAAAATAGTCATAATGGCTCACACACACAGAACAGACAGAAGCTGTCCTATCTCTACACATGAGTGCACAAGGAGATAAGCATCCTGAAACCGTAGCTAGCTACCCTCAAGAAGAAATATGGCTCAGCATGGCTTAGTACATCTGTTGATCATCAGCAGTTTCTTTCAGAAAAACAGGCTGTTATAGATTAACGAAGTGTTAACCCTTTTACATACTTTATCATTCCCTTCTTTAGATCATTACATGATCAACAAAGCAGTAACTTTTTTACAGAGAAAACAACTGAGTACAGCTTTGACTTCTCAGTGGGGAAAAACAACATACATCAGTAATTATAACAATGATATGTACAACTTTTAGGACATAGGATTAGGACTATGCCCCACATATTACCTTACAGGCCTTTGAAGATCACCATTTCAACCCTTCGGTGAACCCGTGTAAACCCTGCCCTACTTTCTTGATGCTGTCAGTCTCCTTGACAGTGTGCTTGGAGAGGGATGTAACGTTAGTAGACTCATCAGGGATATAGGTGCTGCATTCTGTGTCAATAATAGCACAGGTTCCCCCTTTCTCAGCTAGGATAAAATCTAAAGTCGTACGATTCTGTACGACTGTTTGCCAGATTGCAATCATTTCAATGGATGTTTCTGTTACTTGGGCCTGTGTTTCTGTCACAGGGCCCCTGCAGCATTGTGGCCAGCTCCTGAAGTTCTTATAGCCAAATTGATTATCTCTCATGAATTTCTGGCTACGCTATAGGAGAGAAAAACTATCATCAAAAATCGCTCAGTCTCAGTTATTCCTCTCGGCTGCTGGGCTCCTGCAGATATGGCCAGGATGCATGTTTCCCAGCGTAGGAAGTTCCGCTTGGTGGGGCCCTGAGACACCATCCCTCAAAACACTGACAGCCACGGTCATCACAGACTGGACAACAGTTCCTCACTCTCTTCCCCGGGTGTTATTTGAAAAAGCCCAGGCAGATAGTTCCTCACTCTAGTTGAGCAGGATTACTGACATTTGAATCATACTTTTACCATACCGAGGAATTTCAGCACAAACCCAGCAGGCCTCTGGTTCTACCTGCTTGGCATAGGTGTGACAGAGAGACAGAAAGGTGTTAACATGGGGGCCCCTGGGCGCTGGGGTGAGCCCTCTTAAAGACATAAACACGAGCAGCACCGTTACGTACCCAATTGGTTTAAATGAACCAGCAGCTATAGACCACACCTGGAGTCTGGTTTTGATGTTAAAACCACTCTCTTTATTCGTATCTACTTATAATATAACAAATTAAGCAAAATAATCAAAAGTTAAAAAGTGTTATGAGTACACATACGTGTAAATATAACTCCCAAACCTTTGAGCTCAGGGAATACCAAGCTTAAAGTCTTGAGATGGTGAACTATGAAAGTTCAGTTCAGCCATGGAATAAATGACAGGTTAACAGTCGCTGTAGGTTCTATCCGTCGTCGTTCTAAATCTACATACAAATTATCGCCAGAAGCAGCTTATCACAGGCGTACTGTCTTCAGAAGGAACTACCACACAAGCAAGGGTTGACACACAGGTAGATTCCACAAGGTACTCCCAATCCAGATCCAACACACAAAGTATTACCGACAGTGATTTCCACAGAATATCCCTTCTCACTAGTGGTTACCACATAACACACCCGAATCCGGCTAAGGGTTAACAAAAGTGGTAGCCGCGAGATACTCCAACAACATCCCCATATGGATTATACGAATTATCACCAACAGTGATTGGTCACAAGGGTACCTCTTCAAGTGAATTACCACACCCAGGCAAGGGTTAGCACAAGTGGTCCTCACAGGATACTCCCAAGCCAACAGATCCACTCCAGTGGATCAAAGTGACAATCACACATTCAGTACACGCTGGATCAATAGTCAACCCACATTGTGGGCATAGTAGAGTCCAAATAGTGGCCTTTGGCCACTAGGTCCTTTGTTTCGAACCTTCCATCTTCTTTCTTTCTCTCCGGCTGACTGTGTTTGTGACTGTCCTTGCTTAAATAAAACAAACTGTGAGCTATATAAACACAAGCTGCGAACAAGTGTAAACATGCTGCATAGTCAAATAGTTCTGCCCCCCTCTCTCTCTTAGTAAGAATCAAACAGGAGAATATTAGTTCCCTTCGGGGTTGATCGGGATTCGAAAGTCGGGTCCCAAAAATATGTCGAAGCTCGTCACATTCGATTTCGGTCATTGTCAGGCCAATCCATATTATTTGTCTTAATAATGTTGGCTAACTTAGTTGGTAAGCATTGGAGCAGTAAGTCATTAATAATGGGTATTTGTCCCTCCAGTTTAAAGGCTTGGTCTCCTGTGAAACTGCCGTAGCAGGCCACAAATCACATCCACCCATTCACGCTCCGCTTTTAGCGGCTCCCAACCTTTGGCATTCCTTCTGCAGTACATACCTCTATCCCATTCCATTATTTCTCCAACTTGCTGATAATATACTGTTCCACTTTAAACGTATGTCACATCCGGAACTTTTTCCAGTTAGCCGAGGATTTCCTTCCACGCCGCTGTGCGGTGTTGGGAAAACATGTACAAGGCAAGTTACAGCAGTAGTTTGCCATTGCCTTCTGCTGGGTGAATTGTTTTGTTTAAGAGATCACCAGCTCTAACCCAGCACGGATGAAAGTGTGCAAGGGAGTTGGCTGGATTCGAACTCAAGACCTCTCGCCTCAAAGTCCAATTCTGAAGCCAGTAAGCCATCAGTGGCATAGCTGGCAGACTTCCATTTTACATCTGCCTTTTCCTTCCATTCCCTTTTCAATGATTTCCACTTCTTTCCTCAGTTCTTTTTCCATATCAGATTTACTGCTTGTTCTAATGAGGTAATAACCCAGGCTTCCCCTACCCCCCTCAGTCCGTGGCCACATTTTGTTCCCCAATTTCTTACTCAGTGCTATACTAAACATTTGAAAATCTTTTTCCTCGTCCGGAAAACTCTCACACAAAATTGTGTCGGGCTGCTGCTGGCACACTCGTATCAATCGACTGCAATTGACCGATTATCTCTAACTAATTTATCAGGCACAAGGCCTCCTGCTCAATTAACAATCTGATAAATTTACCCAGCAGGCACCTCCTGCTCAATTGATGAATTTACCTGACATGTCTGCTTCCTGGCCACTTAGTAAACTTTATCCAATACTTCCTCCTGCCCACTTAGTAAAAATTTTGCCTACCTTATACTAGTCTCCTGACAGATTTTTTTCCCGATCCTGTCAAGGTATGTGACCAGCCTTGGGCAAGGCACCATACATCCAAAGGAACTAACAGTGAGCGGCAAATGTAAAATACCTATTGGGCTCCCGGTCAGTCCCCACAGTCCCCAGAGTGGTTCAGCTGCTTACTCAGCCCGTCTGCTCAGTGCTCTGTAGATAGAGATCCTGTTTGTGATGCCAAATGTTAAAGCTGAATCTGAATAAAACTCGAGATACAAGCTTCTTATTGACACCACAGTTTATTGCACATACTTCTGCAGGAGTTTGAGCCCCAGTTGTGAAAGGGAAGGCACGTAAGCACTGCCACTATCTGACAAGTCGTCTGACTTAGGTTACAGCCGTATATTTATACATAGTACACCCCATGCATCACTATTTCAAGATGTTATTTGAACTGGTATGCCCACCAAGTTTGTTGGTGCAAATCTTAATTACTTAGATAACAGAGTTTGTTATATTGAGGTTTTAATTATGGATGGATGTACTGTCCAATCCTTATTCCCTTTGCAAAGCCCTGACTTAATTACAAACAGATGTTCATTCCTGTCCTTATCAGTGAGTCCTCTGCCCCTTACTCAAATGAGGGTAGAACGTATAATGGTATCTAACAACGGTACAGTATACAATGTTATCAGCTCTCAGTGTGCCTCTCTGCAAGCCACAGAGAACTGGCAATGAGCTTGGCTGAGCTAACCACTGAAGACAGTGTTTACTTCGGTTCAAATATTCCTATTCAGTCACAATTATTCTTTTAGCCAGAGGTTACATAGGTTACATAGGTTTTTTGTTTATATATCCTCAATTCCTCAGGAGGGTTCAGGGGAAATATTTATGTCCAATATAGAAACTGGTATTACCTGTGTGTATTGAAGAATGAATTAGGAGAAATTGTTATGGGAAACAGGGAAATGGCAACAGAATTTAATGCGTACTTTAGATCTATCTTCACCAGGGAGGACACAAGAAATCTCCCAGATGTATGGATGGGCCAGGGTCATAAGATATCAGAGGAATTGAGGCAGATTGACATTAGGAAAGAAACTGTGATGAGTAGACTGGTAGGACTGAAGGTTAATAAATCCCCGGGTCCAGATGGTCTGCATCCGAGGGTTCTGAAAGAGGTGGCTCAGGAAATTGTGGATGCATTGGTAATCATTTTCCAATGTTCCTTAGATTCAGGATCAGTTCCTGAAGATTGGAGAGTGGCTAATGTTATCCCACTTTTCAAGAAGGGAGGGAAGGAGAAAACGTCAGTCGTGGGGAAGATGCTTGAGTCCATTATTAAAGACGAAATAGTGAAACATCTTGATGGCAGTAATAGGATTAGGCTGAGCCAGCATGGGTTTTCCAAAGGCAAATCATGCTTGACTAATCTGTTGGAGTTTTTTGAGGGTGTAACAAGGATGTTAGACGAGGGTAAGCCAGTGGATGTTGTGTACCTAGATTTTCAGAAGGCATTCGATAAGATGCCACATAGGAGATTGGTGAGTAAAATCAGAGCTCATGGCATTGGGGGCAGGGTTTCAACATGGATAGAAAACTGGTTGGCAGATAGAAAGCAAAGGGTAGCAGTGAATGGGTGTTTCTCGGACTGGCTGGAGGTGACAAGTGGGGTACCACAGGGCTCTGTATTGGGACCACAGCTCTTTACGATTTATGTCAACAATTTAGATGAGGGCATTGAAAACTATATCAGCAAGTTTGCTGATGATACTAAACTGGGTGGCAGTGTGACATGCGAAGAGGACGTTAGGAGAATGCAGGGAGACTTGGATAGGCTGTGTGAGTGGGCAGATACTTGGCAGATGTCATTCAATGTGAATAAATGTGAAGTTATCCACTTTGGAAGCAGGAACAAGAGGGCAGAGTATTGTCTGAATGGTGTAGAGTTAGGTAAGGGAGAAATGCAAAGAGACCTAGGAGTCCTAGTTTGTCAGTCAATGAAGGTGAATGAGCAAGTGCAACAGGCAGTGAAGAGGGCAAATGGAATGTTGGCCTTTATTACAAGGGGAATTGAGTTCAAGATCAAGGATGTCCTTTTTCATTTGTACAGGGCCCTAGTGAGACCACACCTGGAATATTGTGTACAGTTTTGGTCTCCAGGTTTAAGGAAGGACATTCTGGCAATTGAGGAAGTGCAGCGTAGATTCACTAGGTTGATTCCTGGGATGGCAGGGCTGTTTTACGCAGAGAGATTGGAGAGATTGGGCTGGTACACGCTGGAATTGAGGAGATTGAGAGGGGATCTGATTGAAACATATAAGATTATTAAGGGATTGGACAAGATAGAGGCAGGAAATATGTTCCAGATGCTGGGACAGTCCAATACCAGAGGGCATGGTTTGAGAATTAGGGGTAGGTCATTTAGGACAGAGTTAAGGAAAAACTTCTTCTCCCAGAGAGTTGTGGGGGTCTGGAATGCACTGCCTCGAAAGCCGGTGGAGGCCAATTCTCTGGATGCTTTCAAGAAGGAGCTAGATAGATATCTGATGGATAGGGGAATCAAGGGATATGGGGACAAGGCAGGGACTGGTTGATTGATAGTGAATGATCAGCCATGATCTCAGAATGGCGGTGCAGACTCGAGGGGCCGAATGGTCTACTTCTGCACCTATTGTCTATTGTCTATTGTGACAATGCAAGAGGTGCTGGAGAATTTGCAAGTGGAAAGACTTGGAGTAATCTTTGCAAACCTGACTTTTTAAAGAATAATTTAGCAAGCAAACCACATATGAACAATGTGCAAAAGCTCTGGTGAGATGATTCTTCATTACTCGTTACAGGCCTGCTACATAGTGTGTGTGAGAGTGCAGATGAATTCCATCAAACCCGGGGGATATCAAAGTATTTATCGACAGTGATTTGCTCGCTGTGAAAATGATTACCTCTCTGTATAAAATTCACTGTGCACATGTCACTGGGTAAAAAAATGCACGGTACATGATTTATGTGCACACTGGTCATTACAAATTAGAGGGGACATTGTGGGAAATTGGGGAGACCTCCAGTGTCCCTTATGCCCCCACCTACAAGGTGTGCATCCAGCTGCAGCTTGTAACCCTGCACTTTAAGGAGTTGGAACTGGAAATGGATGAATTCCGGATCATCCAGGAGTTGGAGCAGGAGATAGATATGACATGAAGAAAGGTGAGTTACACACAAGGTGCAGGACACAGAAAACTGGGCGAGAGTCAGGAAGCGGAATAAAGTTAAATAGCCATCACAGAGAACTCTTGTTGTTATCCCACACAACAACAGGTGGAACACTTTAGAAACTATTGGGGTGGGGAGGATAGATTACCTGACAGAGAAAAGTCAAAGGGGTGATAGTGAATTCATTAGTTAGGGGAACAGAACAGGAGGGGACTGATATCCTAGTGGTAAGGCTTGCTAGTGCTAGTGTGGGTGGAGAGTGTGGTGGTTAAAATAAGTTGCTGGGGAAATGGGAGCCAGAATGACAGAACAGATAGTGGAGAGGGTGAATTGAATTGAATTGACTTCACAATGTACACTAGAAAGGCCACTCGGCCCATCTGGCTCCGGCAGTGTTTCTGTTCCATATCAGTATATCAAAATCTACCCCTGCCGTTCCTCTCTCACTCTCGCTGAGATGACAGGCTGCAACTAGTTACCACTCCGTGGGATAGGAGATTTCTCTTGAATTTCATAGAATCATAGAAATCTACGACACATTACAGACGCTTTGGCCCGCAATGTTCTACCGACTATGTAACTTACTCTAGAAATTGCTTAGAATTACCCTCCCGCATAGCTCCATGTATTTATTAAAAGACCCTATTGTATCCGCCTCTACCACCGTCGCTGGCGGTGCATTCCACACAAACACAACTCTTTGCTTAAAAATCGTAGCTCTGACATCTCCTCTGTACCTACTTCCAAGCAGATTAAACCTATTCCCCCTGGTGTTAGCCGTTTCTGCCCTGGGAAAAAGCCTCTGGCTATCCACGGTACCAATGCCTCTCATCATCTTATACACCTGCATGAATTTCCTCCATGATTTTCTCCAGGCTGAACAAGAGGATGAGCTCACGGTGGTTGTGACGTTGTTCAGGGCTCCGGACGAAGTTGGTTAAACTCCTTCTTCCCCGCTCTTTTCAATTTTTTGGGTCATTTTCAAGAATTTTAAAGGATTGTGCCTCAGACAGCTGGGTTGTTGCAATTGTTACCTACCAGCAGCAACAGATCACTCATGGAGTCTGGTTTCGATGGTAAAAACACTCTCTTCATTAGTATCTACTCCAAATCTAAAAGATTGAACGAAAAATACAGCAATTAACTGTGTTATGCGTATATATAGCTCCTAAACTATCAACCTTGGGATACAATGCTAAAAGTCTTCAGATGGTAAATTGGAAAAGTTCAGTAATCCACGGAATAAGTGAGTGAGAGGAGAGATTTGTAAATCCTCACGGACACGTAGAGAGAAGGCAATTACGAAGAATTCCACACACATTCCACGCTGGGTAAACGAGAAAACAGTCGCCGAAGATCTTATCCGTCGATTAGTTCCGAAATCCACTTAGAAAGATCACCAGGTGACAGTGACAGTGACAGGAATATCGTCAAGTGGTTACCACAGAACACCCTGATTCCAGGCAAGGCCCAACAAAAGTGATACCACAGGACACTCCAACAAATCCACACATATGGATTATACGAAGTGACAGCCAGACATCCGTTGTGCACTGCGTGCCGATGATCAACCCAATCTTTTGGGCGTAGCAGTGACAAGCTGAAGTCACTCTCACTCTCACTCTCTTCCTCTCCCTCTCGCTCTCTCCCCCTCCCTCTCCTCCCTCTCTCCCCTCCCCTCTGTCTCTCTGTCTCTGCTGCAGCGCGTTTGTGACGTCACAGCCGCGCCTCCCTCAGGCACTTAAAGCGACACTCACTCCGCTGTATCTGTCAGTTCACCAGCGCTTGAATGCCACCAATCCTTGAATGTGGAGGCGGAGATGCTGGAGAAGACAGCGCCCCACTCGCTACAAGGAGAGCTCGAACATGTGTCCATGCCCGTGATCTGATTGGATACATCGCCATGACGTTCAGAGCACTGTGACGTCTTCACTGGCTCTCATTTTGGAAGGGATTCAGTCGGCCTTCGCAGATACACCAACAGCTTCCCACTGGGAAGCGGCCGTTCACTTGCTCCGTGTGTGCGAAGAGACTCATTCAGTTAACCCACCTTGTGATGCTCCGGTGAGTTCACAGTAAATAGAGGCCACATTTCTGTCCGGAGTGAGCAAAGAGTTTTACTCACTCATCCCAGCTGCTGCAACACCAGCAACTTCACATCAGGGAGGAAGTTCAAATCAGCTCCGTGTTAAATGTTTCACCATCACGGTGACTGAAGGCAGCTGCAGGTTCATGAGGGACTGTTACTGTCAGATTCTGCAGTTCTTGCGGCTGCTCATCGCACCCAGGACTGAACCCTGGTCACTGAGCATTGGAGGAGTCTGTTCTGCTGATGTTAGCCTTAAACTAGACTGGCGTTTAATATTGTGGATCTGTGACAGATAAATCACTTCTGTATCAAATTCCGTTTCTCACTAGAGAAGTCCCTGCCGATGTCTCTGTTCCATATCAGAATATCAAAATCTACCCCGGCCATTCCCTTCTCACTCACCCTGAAATGACAGGTTGCAACTAGTCACTACTCTGTGGGAGGAAGGATTTCCACTGAATTTCATAGAATCATAGAAATCTGTAGCACATTACAGATACGTTTAGCCCACATGGTTGTGCCGACCATGCATCATTCTCTAGAAACTGCCTAGTATTACCATACTGCATAGCCACCTATTTTCCTAAGGTCCATGTACCTATCTAAGAGCCTCTTAAAAGGCCCTATTGTATCCGCCTCTACCACCGTCGCTGGCAGTGCATTCCACGCACACACCACTCTTTGCTTAAACAAAACTTAGCTCTGACATCTCCTCTGTACCTACTTCTAAGTAGCTTAAACCTATTCCCCCGCGTGTTAGCCGTTTCAGCCCTGGGGAAAGCCTCTGTCTATCCACACGACCAATGCCTCTCATGACCTTATACACCTGCATGATTTTCTCCGGTTTGAATAAGACGATAAACCCACTGTGATTTTGACGTTCTCTCCCCCCTCTCCATTCTCCATTCCTCCCCTCCCCCTCTCCCCTTCACCTCCTCCCCCCTCCCCTCCTCCTCTATCTCTCCCCTTCTCCCCTCCTCCCCTCCTGTCCTCCACCTCTCCTCCCTTCCCCTCCCCTCCCCTTCTCTCTCTCCCTCCGTTGGTGTTTCACGTCACAGACCCACCTCACTCAGGCAATTAAAGGGACACTCACAGTAAACGAACCTGCGGTCTCCTAACACAATGCACCTCTAAAGTCTGACAGCAGATTAGCGAGTGAATCTTCGATGGTGTAGAGTCAGAAACCAAAGAGCTGCCAGATTGAGTCAGACTTTAGGGCTGCAAAGAGGAGGAAGAGGAATCAGACCAGCAGGATTTGGCAGCAAAAGAAAGATTAGAAACATTTGGAAACTGGTTGATCGAAAAAAAAGGTGGTTAATTTCTGCAAAATACTGGTGGCAATCAACAGTCAGGCAGCAATTGTGAAGAGCATAAAAAGGCAACGTTTAGACCGAGCCCCTTCAGCATGCCTAGCCTGTGTACTCCGCTGCTTAGTTGCTGCTTGAACTGCAGAGTTCCTCCAGCATTTTGTATGTGTGCGTCTCTGTATTCCCAGCAACTGCAGAATCTCCTGTGTTTTATAACTGCATTTTACTTTGGCATTAGATACACATTGATATTGAGTATATTGCTTATGGAAACCGCTTTCTGCGTTAAAACAGCTGCAGATTTTTCTATACACACGAAAAAAATGAGGTATGGACTTTGAACCGGTGCTTGCAGAAATGTTTAATGGCATTGTGATTACCCATAGGACCATGCGTTAAGAATTCTGCCGGCGCTGAAGCGCCGATGAAATGTGCAGGCATCAGGCTGAGGACGTCCCCGAGTATCACGCATGCGCGCAGTGCACAGAAGGCCTTGAAAATGGCGGCTACAGGTAAGAGCGATTCTCCGTGTTTTTATCTTAAACACCGACTTCAGAGCGATTCCTGTGAAATCCGGAGACCGTGGCCAACAATCCCGGGACAGTCCTGCCCTCTTCCCTCTCTCTCAGCCCCACGATCCGTACACGGGCCCCGGGAAGCTTCCGGCTGATGAGGGAATGGGAACCGATGGATCTCTCAGACAGAGCTGAGCTCCAGCTATCTAAATGCAAGGATTAGGAACTCGGAGAAAGGGAACAAAATCTTTTACATCAGCAGTTGAGAAAATCACCTTTGTTCTACCTCCCATCACAAAGAAGAGGAAATCTGCAGATGCTGGAAATCCAAGCAACACACACAAAATGCCGGAGGAACTCAGCATTAGAACTCTTTTCCATAGATGCTGCCCGGCCTGCTGAGTTCCTCAGCATTTTGTGTGTGTGTTGTTTGTTCCACCTCCTTTTGTTCTGAACTTTTCTACAGGCGAGAACATGTTTTGACCCATTCTCTCTGGGTACATGATTATATCAGACACCTTTGCCCTGGGCAACAAGTAACTTTCACGTCAGAAATGTGCCAGACTCCAGTGAGACAGACTACTGCCCTTCCCTTCATATTCATTGGCATTGCCATCACAGAGTTCATCACCGTCTGTCATCTGGAGAGGGTTCAGGGGAAATATTTATGTACAACACAGAAACTGGTGTAAAAAAAATACACGGTACATGATTTATGTGCACACTTGTCATTACAAATTAGAGGGGACGTTGGTGGGAAGGAGGGGAGACTTCCAGTGTCCCTGATGCCCTCACCTACAAGATGTGCATCCAGCTGCAGCTTGTAACCCGGCACTTTAAGGAGTTGGAACTGGAAATGGTTGAATTCTAGATTATCCAGGAGTTGGAGGGGGTGATAGATATGACAGGAAGAGAGGTGAGTTACACACAAGGTACAGGACACAGGGAACTGGGTGACAGTCAGGAAGGGAAATTAGGTTAAATAGCATCACAAAGTACTCTTGTGGCCATCCCACACAACGACAGGTGGAACACTTTGGAAAGTATTAGGGGGGATTACCTGGCAGAGGAAAGTCAAAGGAGTGATAGGGGATTCATTAGTTAGGGGAACAGAACAGGAAGGGGACTAATATCCTAGTGGTACGGCTGCGAGAGCAAGTGTGGTGGAGGGGGGTGCTGATGTGGTTAAAATGAATTGTAGGGGGAATGGGAGCTAGAATGACAGGACAGATAGTGGAGAGGGTGAATTGAATTGAATTGACTTTCTTACATACATCCTTCATGTAAATGAGGAGTAGAAGTCTTTATGTTACATCTCCATCTAAATGTGTGGTGTAATTTATAGTAATTTATAATAAATAGTTTGTGCATAGAACAGTCAGTATAACATAGATATGCAATTGTATTAGCATGAATTAATCAGTCTGATAGCCTGGTAGAAGATGATGTCCCGGAGCCTGTTGGTCTTTTTGCTGTGATACCGTTTCCTGGATGGTAGCAGCAGGAACAGTTAGTGGTTGTGGTGAATTGGGTCCCCAATATCTTTTGGGCCCTTTTTCCGCACATGTCTCTGTAAATGTCCTGAATAGTGGGAAGTTCAGATCTACAGATGAACTGGGCTGTCTGCACCACTCTCTGCATGTTCCTGAGATTAGGGGAAGTACAGTTCCCATACCAGGCAGTGATGCAGCCAGTCACAATGCTCTGTAGAAAGTCCTTAGGATTTTGGGCCCCATCCACAACTTCTTCAACCATCTGAGGTGAAAGAGATGCTGCTGTGCTCTTTTCACAACACAACCGGTATGTACAGACAATCTGAGATGCCTGGTGACGTTTATGCTGAGGAACTTAAAGCTGTTCACCTTCTCAACCCCAGATCCATTGATGTCAAGAGGGGTTAGAGTGTCTCCATTCCTCCTGTCATCCACAACCGGCTCCTTTGTTTTTGTGACAATGAGGGGGAGTTTGTTTTCTTGACACCAGTCAGATGTTGTTCAGACCTCAGACAGAGTCAGCAATCAAATGGTTGAGCATGGTGCGATGAATGTGCTGAGCTGTGTATATCACAATGCAAGAAGCATCGGAGGAAAGCCAGATGAGCTCAGGACAGGGAATTATGATATTGTGGCCGTTATTGGGACTTGTTTACACACAACAGTCTGAGGGATTTAGAGATATTTGTAGAGAGATTGCAGACCATGCCAAGAAACAAAGGTTGTTCCAGTAAGTGATTTTAACTTTCCATATATTGACTGGGACTCCCATACTGTAAAAGGACTAGATGGAGTAAAGTTTGTCAAATGTGCCCTTAATCAGTACGTAGAATTCCCGACGTAGAAGTGTGCAATAAGCTGTTAGGAAATGATCCAGGGCTTCTGGTGACAGAATTTATTAAACATCATACCATGAGATTCAAAGTAAAGATGGAAAAAGAGAGGTCTGGACCACGGGTTGAGATTCTAAATTGGAGAAAGGTCAATTTTGATGGTATCAGAAAGGATCTGACAAGTGTGGTTTGGGACAGGCTGTTTCCTGGCAATGGAGTACTTGGTAAATGGGACTTGTTCAGAAGTGAAATTTTGGGGATATAGAGCTTGTATGTGCCTGCCAAAGTAAAAGTTGAAAGGTAACTGGTCCAGGGAACCTTGATTTTCAAGAGAAATAAGCCCCGGATATTTTGTTCCTCTAAATGCCTCAGACTGTTGGGTGCTACTGAGATCCAGTAATGACTACAAATCACAATTCCACACACTGAGCTCATCTGACTTTTTTGTTGTCATCTTCTGTTAGGTTCTAAAAGCTTCCAAATAGTTTTTGCTCTTTTGTTTGCCCTCTGTTTGACTTTTATGTTGGCTCTGGCTTCTCATTCCAGCCACTGCTGTGTCCTCAATGTTTTCACTTCTTTGGGATATATTGATCACTCAGCTCTTGCTTGCATTTGCCCTTTCTATACTCTCATGGTACTATATGCTTTTAACAAGTCGTCAATTCAATGTATAATTTCTTTGTGTATGCTTGGAGCCTTTTTTAGGTGCATATGATGATGAGGGGTATTGATCGTGTGGATAACCAGAGGTTTTTTTCCCAGGGCTGAAATGGTTAACACAAGGGGGCATAGTTTTAAGGTGCTTGGAAATAGATACCGAGGCAATGTCAGGGGTAAGGTTTTTTTTACACAGATAGTGGTGGGTGCGTGGAATGTATGCCAGCAGCGTTTGTCAAGGCAGATACAATAGGGTCTTTTAACAGCCTCTTGGATAGGTACATGGAGCATAGAAAAATAGAGGGCTGTGTGCGAGGGAAATTCTAGGCAGTTTCTAGAGTAGGTTACATGGTCGGCACAGGATTGTGGGCCAAAGAGCCTGTAATGTGCTCTAGATATCTCTGTTCTATGTGAAGGAGCAAAGCAACTTCGGTTATTCGCCAATCCTCTATTACCACCCCGTCACTAAAGATGACTTAATTATCTCTGCTGGGGCCCCTACAATTTCTGCTCTTGCCTCCCACAGGGTCCGAGGGAGCTCCTGGCCATACCCTGGGGATTTATCAGGATGGGTGAAAACATGCTTCCACCAATTCTGTCTGGCTACATAATGATATCAAACACCTTTGCCCTGGCCAACAAGTAGCTTTCACATCACAAATGTGCCAGACTCCAGGGAGACAGACTACCACCCTTAAAGGCAGTATTCCTTGGCATTACCATCACTGAGTTCACCACTTTCAGTCACCTGGGTGAGACTTCAGGGGAAATACTTATGTACAATACTGTGTGTATTGTGGTGATGCAAGAGTTGCTGGGGAATTTTCAAGTGGGAAGAAGAGGAGTGATATTTGGAAATCTGAAATTGAAAGCATCATTTAGCAAGAAAATCACAAATAGGTGGTTTGCAAAAGCTGTGGCGAGTAAATCCTTCATTAACCTGTTACATAGGTTGTGTGAGAGTGCTGATGAACTCAATCAAGACTCAACCAGAGGAGATTAAAGTTCTTACTGACAGTGACTTGCTCGCTGTTGAAATGAATACCTCTCTATATAAAATTCAGTTTGCACATGTTGTTGTCACTGGGTAAAAATTGTACAGTACAAGGTTTTTGCACACACTGGTCATTACAAATTAGAGGGGACATTGGTGGGAAGGCAGGGAGACCTCCAGTGTCCCTGACGCCCTCACGTAGAAAGTGTATATCCAGCTGCACTTTAAGGAGTTGGAGCTGGAAATGGATGAATTCCGCATCATATAAGCGTCAGAGGGTGTGATAGGTATGACGTGCAGAGAGGTGAGTTGTACCCAGGGTGCAGGACACAGGAAACTGGGTGAGAGTCAGGAAGGGGAATGAGGTTAAATAGCCATCGCCGAGTACTCTTGTTGCCATCCCCCACAACAACAGGTGGACACTTTAGAAACTGTTGGGGGGAATTACCTGGCAGAGGAAAGTCAAAGGGGTGATAGGGGATTTGTTAGTTAGTGGAACAGAAGTAGAAAGGGATGAATATCCTAGTGGCAAGGCTTGCTAGTGCTACCCTGTGGGGTGGGTGGTTAAACTAAAGTTGCAGGGAGGATTGGAGTCAGAATGACACAGCAGATAGTGGAGAGGGTGAATTGAATCGAATTGACTTTATTACTTACATTCTTCATACATGAGTTGTAGAAATCTTTATGTTACGTCTCTGTCTAAATGTGCAATGTGAAATTTATAATAGTTTATAATAAATAGTATGTACAACAGGACAGTCAGGATAAATAAAAGTACAATTGTATCAGCATGAATTAATCAATCAGAGGGCCTGGTGGAAGAAGCTGTCCCTGGGCCTGTTGGTCCGGGCTTTCTGGCTGTGGTACCGTTTCCCAGATGGTAGCAGCTGGAACAGTTTGTGGTTGGGGTGACTCTGGTCCCCAATGATCCTTTTTACACCGTGGCCCTTTTTACACACCTGTTTTTGTCAATGTCCTGAATAGTGAGAAGTTCACATCTACATATGCGCTGGGCTGTCCGCACCACTCTCTGCAGAGTCCTGCAACTGAGTGAAGTACAGCACCCATACCAGGCAGTGATGCAGCCAGTCAGGATGCTCTCAATTGTGCCCCTGTGGAAAGTTGTTAGTATTTGAAGCCCCATCCTACATTTCCTGAACCGCCTGCGGTGAAAGTGGTGCTGTTGTGCCTTTTTCACCACACAGCCAGTATGTACAGACCAGGTGAGATCCTCGGTGTTGTGTGTGCCAGGGAACTTAAAGCTGTTCACCCTCTCAACCCCAGATCCTGGGTCAGCCTGTCTCCATTTCTCCGGTAGTCTACAGCCAGCTCCTTTGTTTCAGTGACATTGAGGGCAAGGTTCTTTTTTTGATACCAAACAGATGTCATTCAGACCTCAGGACATGAAATTATGATATTGTAGCCATTACTTGGACTTGCTTGCGCCCAACAGTCTGAGGGATTTCAAGGAACAAATCTGTAGAGAGATTGCGGACTATGCCAAGAAACAAAGGTTGATAAAGTGAATGATTTTAACTTTCCATTTATTGACTGGAATCCTAGGCTGTAAAAGGACTAGATGGGGTAGGGCTTATTAAATCTACCTTAATCAGTATGTAAAATTCCCGATGTAGAAGTGTGCAATAAGCTATTGGTAAGTGATCTAGGGCGAGTGACAGAAATGAGTGTATGGGAACACTTTGTATCTACTGATAATGAGATTCCAAGTAAATACAGAAAAGCAGAGGCCTGGACCTCTCTTGAGATTCTAAATTGGAGAAAGGCCAATTTTTATGATATTTGCAAGGATTTGACAAGTGTGGATTGGGACAGGATGTTCTTTAGCAAAGGAGAACTTGGTAAGTGGGAGTTCTTCAGAAAGAAATTTTAAGGGTGTAGAGTTTGTATGTGTCTGTCAAAATAAAAGTTGAATGGTAACTAGTGCAGGGAATCTTGGTTTTCAAGAGATAATGAGGCCCTGGATATCTCGTTCCTCTAAATGCCGCGGACTGTTGGGTGCAACCAAAACTCATTAATGACAACCATTTCATAATTCCACTCCCGAACTCATCTGACTTTCCTTTAGTTGTCTTCTGTTGGATTCTAAAAGCTTCCTTATGGTCCTTTGCTCTTTTGTTTGCCCTCTCCTCTGCTTTTATGTTGGTTTTGGTTTCTCATTTAACCCACGGTTGTGCCCTGCTGCCTTTCCAATGCTTCCACGTCTTTGGGATGTATCGATCACTCAGCTCTCGAATTGCTCCCAGAAACTCCAGCCATTGTTGCTCTGTTGTCACTCCAACCTTTTCTCTTCCAAACAAGTTTGGCCAGCTTCTCTGTCACAGAAACATGGAGAAGTTCAGTACAGAAACAGGCTATTTGGCCCATCTAGTCAATGCCAAAAACATTTAATCTCTCTAATGCAACTACCTGCACCGGGATCATCACCCTCCATACCCCTACCATCCAGGTACCTGTCAAACTTCTCTTAATGGTGAAATCGAGCTCATAATCTCCACTAGTGCTGACATCTCATTCTGCACTCTCACCACCATTTCAGCAAAGAGCTTTTCCACATGTTCCCATTAAATTTTCACCTTCCCCATTTACCCATGACCTCTGGTTGTCATCCCACCCAACCTCAGTGGAAAAAGCTGTTTGCATTTACCCTATCTTTAACCTCATAATTTTGTTTACTTCTAACAAATCCTCAAAGCAATGTTTAATTTCCTTGTTAATGTTTAGAGCCTTTTTTAGGTGTATAAGATGATGAGGGGCAGTGAGTGTGTGGATAGCCAGAGGATTTTTTCCCAGCGTTAACATGGCTAACAGGAGGGGGCATAGTTTTAAGGTGCTTGGAAATATATGCGGAGGGGATGTCAGGGGTAGGTTTTTTACACAGAGAGTGTTGGATGTGTCGAATGCACTGCCAGCAGCGGATGTCGAGGCGGATACAACAGGGACTTTTAACACTCTCTTAGATAGTTACATGGAGCTCAGAAAAATAGAGGACTATGCGCTAGGGAAACTCCAGGCAGCTTCTAGAGTAAGTTACATAGTCGGCACAGCACTGTGGGCCAAAGGGTCTGTAATGTGCTATAGATTTCTATCATTCTATGAAATTCAAGGGAAATCTCCAAACCCACGGAGTGGTGACTAGTAGTGAATAGTGGGAAAGTTACTGGAACGTATGAGCAGGAACCGGAAATATAAGTATTTGGATAGATGTGGAATGATTAAGAATAGGCAACATGGCTTTGCGCAGGATAGGTCATGTCTAACCAATCTTATAGAGTCTCTCGAGGAAGTTATCAGGATAGTGGATGAAGATAAGGCAGTGGATGTTGTCTACATGGATGTTAGCAAGGCACTTGACAAAGTCTCATATGGGAGGTTGGTCAAGAAGGTTCAGTCACTCAGCATTCTAGATGAGACAGTAAATTGGATGAGACACTGTCTTTGGCAGAAGCCAGAGTGTGGTAGCAGATGGTTGCCTCTGTGACTGGAGGCCTGTGTCTAGTGGTTGCCACAGGGATCAGTGCTGGATCTGTTGTGGTTTGTCATCTAGATCAGTAATCTGGATGATAGTGTGGTTAACTGGATTAGCAGATTTATGACCACCAAGACTGGTGGTGCAGTGGACAGCGAGGAAGACTATCATGGCTTGCAGTGTGATTTGGACCAGCTGGGAAAATGGTTTGAGAAATGGAAAAGGGAATTTAATGCAGACCAGTGTGAGTTGTTGCACTTTAGTCTGACATACCAAGGGAGGTCTTTCACAGTGACTGGTCGGGCACGGAGGAGTGCTGTAGAAGAAAGGGACCGGGGAATACAAGTCCTTAATTCACTGAAAGTGGTATCACAGTTAGATAGTGACGGAAAGAAAGATTTTAGCCCATTGGCTTTCAAGAAACAAATACTGACGATAGATGGATATTATGTTGACTTGTAAAAGAGGCCTAATTTGGAGTATTGTGTGATGTTTTGGTCACCTACCTACAGGAAAGATTTAAAAGAGATTCAAAGATTTCAGAGAAAATTCACAAGGATGTTGCCAAGTTTGGAGGACTTGGGTTATAAGGAAAGACTGAACAGGTCAGGACTTTATTCTCTGGAATGTAGAAGATTGAGGTGAGATTTGATTGTGGTAGAGGGGCACAGATAGTGTCAATGCAAGCTGGCTTTCTCCACTGAGATTGGATGGGACTTCAACCAGTGGCCAGGGGTCAAGGGTGAAAGGTGAAATGTTGAGGGGAACATGAGGGGAAACTTCTTCATGCAGATGGTCATCTTGGTTTGGAATGAGCAGCCAGCACAAGTGGTGCATGCGAGCTCGATTTCAACATTTAAGAGGTTTGTGTAGGTACCTGGATGGTAGGGGTGTGGGAGGGGCAATTTAAATAGTTCAGCACAGACTAGATGGCCCAAAGGACCTGTTTCTGTGTTGTACTTTTCTACAAGAACCTGAAATATTACAAAAATTCACTCTAACCCCTTTTAACAGCTGTGCCGACCAACCATTCATCTCAGCACGAATTTTTTTATATGGTGTTAAAACTGTAGCACCTTAAGTTAATAATACATAAAAGAAAATCCCTGATGCACATCCACAAAGACAATTTGCGTGAGACTGTTTCAGTTACTGTGGGGCCAGGCACCCATACTGCTCAGCAGGAACAGGGAATAATACCAATGGAGAGAGTCAAACTGAGCCAAGGCACAGATTGGAGACGGCAGAAATACCCCATTCTTATAGAGACACGAAGAGCATCAGGGAATTGATGGTCATTCCAGATGCCAGCACTCTGCCCAGTCAGGAGATGATTTCTCTGTCCAACTTGGGTTGAACCTCACTGTAACCGTGTGATACCAAATCAAACCTTGGTAACTCAAGTAATCTCATCTGAAATGTTGTCCTAAACCCTTTGATGGATTTTGTAAATCTTTCCACAGGTTAAAAACGAGAAGGAATTTGTCGCCGGGAATCTCAAACACAACACGCTAGTTTTGCTGTCTCTGTCTGGATATTTAAGAAGTGGAGCAAGGGATTCACTCAATCATCATTCCTGCTCAGACTGTGGGGAGGGATTCACTCGATCATCCTTCCTGCTCAGACTATGGGGAGGGATTCACTCGACCATCCTTCCTGCTCAGACTGTGGGGAGGGATTCACTCGGTCATCCTTCCTGCTCAGACTGTGGGGAGGGATTCAATTGATCATTTGACCAAATAGCAAGCCAGTCATTTTACACAGAAGAAAGGCTGTTCACCTGCTCAGACAGTGGGAATAGATTCACTCGGTTATCACAATTGAATGTACATCAGCAAGTTCACACTGGGCAAGGCCATTCATCTGTTCTGTGTGTGAGAAAGGATTCAGTTGGACCTGTGGACACATCAGTCAGTTCACACCACACTGGGCAGAAGCTGGTGATCTGTTGAATTTCTGAGAAAGGATTCACTCAGTCATTTGACCTAATGGCTCACCAGCAAGTTCACACTGGGGAGAAGCCGTTCACCTGTTCAGTCTGTGAGAAGAGATTCACTCAGTCATCCCAACTACAGAGACATCAGCGAGTTCACACTGGGGAGAAGCCATTCACATGCTCAGAATGTGAGAAGAGATTCACTCAGTCATCCCAACTACAGAGACATCAGCGAGTTCACACTGGGGAGAAGCCATTCACGTGCTCAGAATGTGGGAAAGGATTCAGTGAGTTATTTAGCCTACTTAGACATCAGCGAGTTCACACTGGGGAGAAGCCGTTCACCTGCTCAGAATGTGAGAAGAGATTCACTCAGTCATCCCAACTACAGAGACATCAGCGAGTTCACACTGGGGAGAAGCCATTCACGTGCTCAGAATGTGGGAAAGGATTCAGTGAGTTATCCAACCTACAGAGTCATCTGCGAGTTCACACTGGGGAGAGGCCGTTCACCTGCTCAGACTGTGGGAAGGGATTCACACTGTCATCCCACCTACTGGTACATCAGCGTGTTCACACTGGGGAGAAGCCGTTCACCTGCTCAGTCTGTGGGGAGGGATTCACTCAGTCATCCCACCTACGGAGTCACCAGCGAGTTCACACTGGGGAGAAGCCATTCACCTGCTCAGTCTGTGGGAAGGGATTCACTTACTCATCCCACCTACAGAGTCATCAGCGAGTTCACACTGGAGAGAGGCCGTTCACCTGCTCAGTCTGTGGGAAGAGATTCACTGATCCATCCAACCTACAGAGTCATCAGCGAGTTCACACTGGGGAGAAGCCGTTCAGCTGCTTAGTCTGTGGGAAGAGATTCACTCGCTCATCCAGATTACTGGAACATCAGCGAGTTCACACTGGAGAGAGGCCATTCACCTGCTCAGACTGTGGGAGGGGATTCACTCATTTATCCAGCCTACAGAGTCATCAGCGAGTTCACACTGGGGAGAAGCCATTCATCTGCTTAGTCTGTGGGAAGAGATTCACTTGCTCATCCAGATTACTGGAACATCAGCGAGTTCACACTGGAGAGAGGCCATTCACCTGCTCAGAATGTGGGAAGAGATTCACTCGCTCTTCCACACTACAGAGACATCAGCGAGTTCACACTGGAGAGGAGCCAATTACCTGCTGAGAATGTGGGAAAGGATTCACTCAGTCATCCCAACTACTAGCACACCAGTCAGTTGTTATGAATCCCTAGGTTTTGTTTGCTGTGGACTGTCATTTTAAGAGAGAGAGAGAGAGATTAGGAAGGTGAATCAGTCTGACTTGCAGCTTGTTTACATCACTCCCAGCTTGTTCAGTTTTAACTGAGGACACAGACGCTCAGAGTCAGACGGAGATGAATGAGGAAAAATGGAAGGATCGAAACAAGGGAAATAGGTGCCAAGGGTCACTGTTTGGAATTTTCCTATGCCCACAAGTGTGGGTTAATTATCGATTCATTGTACATCGAATGTGTGGTTGTCACCTCGTTTGATCCATAGGAGTGGATCTGATTTGGGGTATCCTGTGAAGACCACTGATGTGTTACCCCTTGCCTGGGTGTGGTGTGGTAATTCACTTGAAGACGATATGCCTTGTGACAAGTCACTTTGGGTGATAATTAGTATGTGGATTTGGAAGGATGACAGATAAAATCTACAGTGACTGTTCTCTTGTTTTACCACCATGGAACCTGCGGAATTTGACATAATTGCCTTCTATCGACATTTACCCTGGATTACAAATATCTCTCTCATCAGATATTCCGTGGTTGAACTGAACTTTCATAATTTACCATCTGAAGACTCCAAGCCTTGTTTCCCCCTAGCTCAATAGTTTCGGATTTATACTTACACACATATATACACATAACACTGTTAACTTTTGTTTATCTTGCTTAAGTTACTATATTATAAGTAGATTCTAATAAAGATAGTTTTAAGATCAAAAACAGACTCCTGGTGTAGTCTCCACGAGGAAATCTGCAGATGCTGGAAATTCAAACACATACAAAATGCTGGTGGAACACAGCAGGCCAGGCAGCATCTATTAGGAGAAGCACTGTCAACGTTTCAGGCCGCGAACCTTCGTCAGGCAGTCTCAGGCAGTCCTGATGAAGGGTCTCGGCTGAAACGTCGACTGTGCTTCTCCTTATAGATGCTGCCTGGCCTGCTGTGTTCCACCAATATTTTGTGTGTGTTGTTCCAGGTGTAGTCTATTTGTGCTGATTCGTTTCTAAAGCATTACGATTCATAACAAAATTGGGGCCTGCATCTGGGATATGAACAGCTATGAGGGCATAGTCATTAATTATCGATTTCATTGGGGAAGTCCCTTTTGATTTATTTGTGTGTGGAAAATCAGCAGCGGATGCTGATTATTGTTTGGAAGCAGCAACCTCTGAGGCATTAGAGGATGCCAGACGGATTGAGTTGTTGAGTCTTGTTAGAAGGTTAAAATTTGTTATGTTGAAATTGACAATGAGGAGGGCACAGACGCAGAGGGTAACAGCTGAACATTATGTATCTGAGGGTGTGTTTAAAGTGGAGGACTTGGAGGTGTTTCCTGAAAGTAAACCTCGTGAGCTTGAGCTCCAGTACGAGTGAGAAAAATTAAAGATGAAGGCTGCAGAAAGGCAGGGGCAGTTTGAGGCTATAGAGGCAGAAAAACAGAGAGGAGGCAGAAAAATAGGGAGGAAGCAGAAAGACAGAGGCTATTCGAGCTGGAAAAGATACAGTGGTTGCAGCAAAGGGGTCTAGCGTTAGACTCTGGTGATGAGTTTGAGGCCAGTCAGGAAATTAAATTGGTACCTCCATTTGATGAGAAAGAGGTTGATGAATACTTCCAGCATTTTGAGAAGGTTGCTTAGAATTTAAAGTGGCCAAAAGAGGGTTGGTTCTCTTACAAAGGGGGAGGCTTAGCAAGCCTATTCTGCTTTGACAGTTGATGAAGCAGCTGATTGTGACATAGTGAAACAGGCTGTGCTCAAAGCTTATGAGTTGGTCCCAGAATCATACAGGCAAAAGTTTAGAAATTTGTGGAAATCTGTGAACCGGACGTATCTAATTTGCTTATGAGAAGTCTGTGTGTTTTGATCACTGGTGCACATATATGATGATATATATGATGATGATAAATAAATGATGATTTTTAATAGCTTGAAAGAGTTAGTTTTAATTGAAGAATTCAAAAAGTGTGTCCCTGATGACATAAAAATATATTTAGATGAAAAGGATGCTGCCACTTTGCAGGAGTCTGCTAGATTAGCAGATGAGTTTGCTTTAACTCATAAGTTTAAGTTTACCCAGAATAGGAGCTTCCAAAAGAGTAGCAGGGTCACCAGGGTAAACGCGAAATTATAGCTGGGACTAGTGACAAGTGTAAGGATGAAGGGAAGCAGTTGAAAGAGAAATATTCTGGTCTTGCTTGTTACTATTGTAAGTAAGCTGGTCATATGATGGCTAATTGTTCTGTCCTGAAGAAGAAAAAGGAAAAGGAGGCAGTCCCAAATGCCTGTGTTCAGTATGTTGAAGCACCTATAAACCCACAGGGTTCTGAACATTCTGTTGAGGCTCAGTTATGGACTGAGAGATCTGACCGAATTAAGAAGTAGTTGATCATTTTATGTTAAATGGGTTTGTATTAGTAAAGGAAGGGTGAACCCAAGAACCAGTGAAAATTCTTCAAGTTACTGGCGATTCTCAGTCACTTATATTAGACAGCATTCTAAAGTTTGGTGATGAGACTTAACACTGGTGAGGTAAATCTTATTAAAGGCATTGGGGGTGGCATGGTTTCTGTGCCGTTGTACAAGGTAACTTTACTGTCAGGGTTGGTTTTGGGACCTGTTAAAATCGGATTATGCTCCATTTTACCATTGGAAGATGTTGGTTTGCTGTTAGGGAATGACCTAAAATTGTTCCTGCAGTGCTATTGACAACTAAGACAACCGCTGACGACCCACAGATGGATTTTAACATTTATCCTTCCTGCGCAGGAACTCGAAGTATGGCTAAGAAGTCTGCCGATGCAGACGGTTCTGTGCAGCATGATTCTGATACCCATGATAGCCAAAATCGGGATTCAGGTTATGATGTCAGGGAATTTCTGCCTTCATTGTTTCAACAGGATTCAGGTCGTAAGTCTGATGAGAAAGATTTATCCCTGTGTAGGAAGGAGTTTATAGCAGAACAGAACCGAGACCCTGAGATTGAAGCTTTAAAAGAAACAACTTTCTCAGATGATGAGATTAAGAAAGTGCCAGCAGGGTATTATCTCAAGGATGGAGTGTCAATGAGGAAGTGGAGGCCACCTGCTATACCAGCGAGTGAGGAATGGGCAATTGTTCACCAAGTTGTAGTTCCTAAAGTTATATGGCTGAAATTTTAACTTTGGCCTGCAGTATGCCATCAGGTCGACATTTTGGAGTGAATAAAACTGTAAACAGTTATGAAATAATTCTACTGGCCTAATTTGAGGAAAGATGTTGTGACCTTTTGCAGAATCTGTCACACTTGTCAAGTTGTGGGTAAACCGAATCAGGTCACGCTAGTGGCCTCACTCTGCCCTATACCTGCATTCGGTGAACCCTTTTTAAAATTTATAGTGAGGGGTCCTTTGTCCTTGTTAAAGGAACAGTGGATTGATGGGGATGTACATCTTAACTTGTTAGACATTGTGTAGAAGTTCAAGAATAAACTACAAGTTATAGTCCAGTGAGACAAAACTTAAAGATTTCTCAAAACAAAATGAAGTGTTGGTTTGATAAGTTGGCTTTGGAAAGAAAATACCAGGTTGGGGATAAAGTGCTTGCTTTATCTCCAATATTGATGAATCCACTTCAGGCTAAGTTCAATAGACCGCATGAAATAGTCTCTCAAATTAATGATCTGAATAATGCTATTAAAACACCTGACCAACGTAAACTAACACAGGTGGTGCACATAAATATGATAAAGGCTTATTTTGACAAGCAGGCTCCATCTGTGAGTGTTGTTGTCAAATCATATGGATCTGGCAACCCTGAGAATGAAACAATTGACTTGTCTGAGACTTTTCACAAGCCAAACATGGTCCCAGTTAGGCTAATGAACTCAGTTGTTCCAGAAAACATTGTTAACAAGTCGGCTCATCTGCAGCCAAGGCAACAACAACAGCTGAAGGAAGTAAGCCTGATGTTTAAAGATTTATTTCCCGATGTTCCCAAGCAAACCACGGTCGCAGTACATGATGTAGATATTGGTCAAGCCAAACCGATTAAACAACACCCATATTGTATGAACGTTGAAAAATGTTAAATTGGCTGAGCAAGGAATTGAATATATGCTGAAAATGGTATTATGAGTCCTTCAGCATCAGATTGGAGCTCACCCTGCATTATTGTGCCTTATCCTGATGGTGGTGTTAGATATTGCACTGATTATGGGAAGGTAAATTCAGTAACAAAGAGATTCCTCTCCTATCCCTAGGGAGGATGATTGCATCATTAAGGTTGGAAAAGCTAAATTTCTTACAAAGATTGATCTGTTGAAAGAGTATTGGTGTGTTTCATTGACGGACAGAGTTAGAGAAATTTCTGCATTTGTGACACCTTCTGGGTTGTGTGAATACAATGTTTTCTCTTTTGGAAGGAAAAATGGTCCAGGATCATTCCAGAGAATGACTGATTCTCTAATTCGAGGGTTAGAACATACAGATGCCTATATTGATGACTTAGCCACAGGGAGTGGCACTTGGGAAAAGCATATCACTGCAGTCGAGAAGCCGTTTGACAGGCTTTCTCAGGACAACCTTACAGTTAGCTAAGAGTGAATTTGGCCATGCCACTGTGACCTGTCTTGGCTATGTTGTTGGTCAAAGCAAGTTGGCTCCTGTTCGGGCAAAAGTCCAGACAATTTCTCAAGTTCCTATTCTGACTGCTAAGAAGGCTCTTAGAAGGTTTCTGGGAATGGATGGATATTTTCGTAAGAACTTTTCTGCTATCGCTCTTTCTCTGACCAATCTCCTGAAGAAGCGTGAAAAGTATGTTTGGACCGAACCTTGTCGGGAGGCATTTGATCGATTGAAAGTTATTATTTGAGGTTAGGCCAATCAATGTAGTGCTGTCAGCCAATTTCATTAGCAGGTTGGAGCTGTGGGTGGCAACACAGTGTTATAGGTGCACAGAGAGTAAAGGAGTGGGCCAAAGAGACAACCCTGTGGGGTATATGTGCTGAGGGTCAGAGAGACAGAGGAGATGGAGCCCACTCTTACCACCTGCCGGCGATCTGACAGGAAGTCCAGGTTTCAGCTACACAAGGCAGGGTGAAGGCCGAGGTCTCTGAGCTCCATGTCGATACTTCACGCCTTCGTCTGGCTACTTCTCTGCCCATGACTGCAAGGAACTGCAGAGAACTTTTTGGAGAGCAGAGAACATCAGGGAAACAAGCCTCCCCTCCATGGACTCTCCCTACACTTCCCCTCCCTTGGAAAAGCAGGCCATGCACTCAAAGAACCTCATAACCTGGACATTCTCGCTGCAAACCCGCTCCCCCATCGGGGAAGAGATACAAAAGCCTTAAATTGTGTAACACCAAGCTGAAGGATGGCTTCCTGTCTGCAGTTATAAGCCAACTGAATGATAAAATGGACTCGACCTCACAATGTAACTCGACGTGACCCTGCACCATATGTCTATCTGCACTGCACTTTCTCTGCAGCAATAATGCTTTGTTACAGTTATTGTTTTATCGTATATCAGCTCGATGTACCGTTGTAATGTATCGATCTGTGTGGATGGTACGTCAGGGAAGATTTGAACTGTCGTTCAGTACATGATGATAATAAACAAATTCCCCATTTTAATTGTGTGCAAATATTAGACAGACTGAGCTTCTGCTCTGGAACCACAGAAGGAAACTGAACAGTTCTCTTTCTGAGGAACGCAAGTAAATAGAAAAGGCTTTAATCTCTCATTACGATCTGCTGTAAGTGAGATCAGGTGACTGGTGGTGGGTCTCCCATATTAATATCAGAATCAGGTTTAATAGCACCGGCATATGTCATGAAATACGTTCAGAAGTAGAACCTAATTTTTAACCATAGATTTTAACAATTGTGATTTAATATAAGAATATAAATATCACATTGTTAAATTATATAAATAGTACAAAATGAAAAAAAAGATGTAATAAACTATTTTAACTGTGCCGACTGTTTGACTGACTGGGTTGTTGCTTTGGAAGTAGTGGAGTGAAGCTTAACTGAACTTTACACAATGATGAGAAGCTCAGATAATTATAAAAAGCTAAATTCTCACATAAGTGGGTCAGACACCCAGAAACATCGGCAGCACTTCAGCAGGTGAAAACAGTGGAATGAAACATGCTGAAAATATTGCCGAAAAAAAACCATATTGTCCACCACAACGAGAGGACGTGACAGATCCGGATCTCACTGCCTTGTCTGAACGGGGAAAGATGAAGCTACACGTATAGGTAGAGCAGTGACCCGCAGATGCTGCAGATCTGCAGAGAAACGTGAACAGGAAACGGGATCACGTGGCCGCTTTGGTCTCTCACCCCCAGACAGATGTCCGTTTACCCACTACTCTGTGGAAAGACGCAAACGCCGCTCACATCTCCACTCACCTTAAATGTATTAGACATTTCAACCCCCAGGGAAAATATATCGACTGTCCACTCTATCTATTCCTCTCGTAATCTTATTAACATCCATCCAGTCTCACCCCAGCCTGCGCCGCTCTGGAGAAAACAACACAAGTTTGTCCAGCCTCTCGTTATAGCTCATGCCCTCTAATCCAGGCAGTGTCCTGGTAAACCTCTTCTGCGCCCTCTCCAAAGCCCTGACATCCTTCCGAGAATGGGGGCGACCAGAACTGTATGAAACACTCCAGATGTGGTCTAACTAGTTTTATAAAAATGTGTTCCAAACTGTGGCGTTTTAGAAACGAACCAGCAGCACTGGAGTTCACACTGGAGTCTGGTTTTGATGTTAAAACCATTATCTTTAGTAGTATCGACTTATAATATAGTAACTTAACGAAATGAAGGGAAGTTATCAGTGTTATGTGTATATGTGTGTAAATATATCTCCCAGACTATCGAGACTGAGGGAACAAAGCTTAGAGTCTTGAGATGGAAAAGTAGGAAAGTTCAGTAATCCACGGAATAAATGATGGGAGAGAGATATTTGTAATCCAGGGTGAAACGTAGAGAAACGGCCGTTACTTCAACCAACCGCCGTCGAAGTTCTTATCCGCTGAATCTGTCCAGATACGAGTCATCAGCGAAAGTGACCTATCACAGGAATACCGTCTTCCAGGGGTTACCACAAGAACATGCCCAGGCAAGGGTTAACACAAGATATTCCAAAACCCACTCCTATGGATTATACGAAGTGACAGCCACACACGTTCGTTGCGGTTCTCTGTACCGATGATCAACCCACTCTTGCGGGCATAGGAGAGTTCCAATCCTCGCTGCGACTAACTGAAGCGATCAGCTTTTCCAGTCTTTCTCTCTCTCTCTCCCCCTCTCCCCCTCTCCCCCCTCTCCCCCTCTCTCCCTCTCTCCCTCTCTCCTGGCCGACTGCCTGTCTGCAGATCGCTCTCGCTCTCTCTCTCTCTCTCTCTCTCTCTCTCTCTCTCTCTCTGATGGTTCAGTCCAGTCAGCGCTGTCAGCCTGTGACTGACGTCATAGCCCCGCCTCCTCACGCCGGCGCTCTTAAAGAAACAGTCACAGTACCACCGCAGGCTCGAAACAGCCGCAACACAACTTCCCGACTTTTGAACTCTGCTTCAACTAATAAAGACAACCATGTCATTTGCCCTCTTAACCACCCGATCAATCTGTGCAGTCTCTTTCAGGGAGCGATGAACTTGGAGTCTAAGATCCCTCTGATCATCGACAATGCTCAGGGTTTTGCATTCAACAGTGTACTGTCTCATACATTCGACCTACCGAGCTGCCAAGATGATCATCACTAATCAAATCTCACTGAGATTTCTCAGGTCCTGTTGAATTTATTACCAAGTGCACAAGTACGGGAAGGTACAGGGACAGAGAAACACTGACTTGTTGCAGCATCACAGGCAAGTACATTCAGATAATATGCGGAACACAAATTATACGATTCTCTGTCAGTAACAATCTGTAAATATGTTTTATGTCATTAACGATATATAAAATACATTGTGTCATGATCAATATTAAAATGTGCATTTTGTGTCAATAACAGTCTTGGAAATGTTGAATTAAACTTACCCCACGGTCTGCCCCGCTATCCACACGTTTCCATTTCTCCCTCTCGAACTGTCGCTGTTTTTCTGCTTCGTCCCCCTCCAACTTAATTCTCTCCAGTCGCATCTATTCTAGACGTAACTGGACCTCCCCTTTCCCTGCGGGAAAGTGTTCTAACACCTCCGCCTTGAATATCTGCATCGTGACATAATGTTCAGCTATCTTACGTTGTATCTCAGCCTTCGTCATCCCTTTCTTCACCTCCGTGAGTTCCAAGGACTCCAGCGTTTCCCACAACTCAGACTTTTTAGCCGTCTTTAAACCCACAGGGTTCGGACTTGACAGACACTCGTCAACATCCATTTCTGTTGCCTGCCTTTCTGGTTTTTCACACAACCAGATCAGATAAGGGAAATCTATCCAGATTCACCGGCACCCCAATTTGCGAATTCAAAACCCGAGACGATGCACCAATTTGTTACGTACCCCGTGACTGAGTTAACAGACCAGCAGGAAAGGAATGATACGTTGGAGTCTGGTGGTACCGTCACTAGAGGTGTTTGTTAGTAAAATAAGCAAAACAGTGTCAATAATGCAAATATACTTATAAAACAGGTTGGCAATAATAAACATAGAAGTGTAGGAATAATAATCAATAATAAGAAACAAGCTCTATCAATGTCTCGGGGTAAATGAATTGTCATAGAAGAATATAAAGTTCAGTTCAGTTCAGTTCGTGCTGAGGTAGTTGTTGTTGTGTTGCAATGTTGGAGAGAGAGAGAGAGAGAGAGAGAGAGAGAGCGAGAGTTGAGCAGCTGCAGCAGGCAAACCTTCCGTAGTCTTCTTGTTCCGATGTACGGTTGGGGGTCATCGGTTATGACCCTTCCGTTCCAGGCTAGACCGTTTTTCAGTGACGGACTCGTCACCCAGGCAAGGGCGGACGCACACAAGTCCCCACCGGTCTGCCTTCATCCACCGTGCTCCGGACCGATTCTCCTGAACCGATCCTTCAGTCCCCCACCTTCCTGTGGGTGCCCAACACTCTTTCAGTGTCCACTGGTCTGTCTATCTGTGTCTCCGCAGAACCGTCGTTTAACTCCCCTTGATGGTGTATCAGCCGTCCATCAACTCAAATGACCATGTCCATCAAACTCGGCCACTCCCTGCTGTCTCAGCAAGAATGTTAACGAGCAAAGAAGTGTCCTTGTAGCAAATGATTGTTTACATTTCCATCAGTGAAGAAGCCATAATACTTAAATCATTCGTCTCTCTCTTATCTGTAGCAGTTGCCTCTACCCCTGTTCTTCATCTCTCTGTCTCTCATCAGCAGCATAGTTCCTGGGGTGGGGGGGTGGTCAGCTCTGGACCACATTTCCATTTGGTTTGTTCAGCACAAATAGCAATTGTCCTTCGATACAGACGAATGCCATCGTCATCTTATGGTCTTATTGATCAGTTATAAAGAAGCCAGTGCAGCCTTTCTGTTTTATTAGACGTTTGCAAAGATTCGGCACGTCATCTAATAGCATTATGTTTGATACGCGGTGGAGTGTATATGATACTCAGGTTCATCAGCAATTTGTACCGCTCAAACCTCAGGACCCAACAACTATCCCTACTGCACGCTACTAGTCACAGACTTATAAATCAGTCCCCGACTTCTCAATCGGTTTTCATTAGTCTCCGTTCCACGGGCAGACAGCAAAATCGCTCTTCCCCGAATCATTTTGTGCTTGCAGCGTTGGAGGAGATCTTCGGCCGCAGGGAACCTAACCTGGGATTCTTATTCCAAAAGGAGAGGCAGTCGGTAAACAAATTAGCACTTAAACGGTGAAATCCCCTGCGCCGAATGTTGGAAGGTGTTGAGGGCGACTACCCCTGGGACATGGTCAGATACAGTGTGGAGCTTTATTTATCACCCCCAAAGTGTGTCCCCAAACGGGAAATGTTAGGGAGTTGTGGTTACTGTGTCCGATATGCTCAGCAACGGAGAGACTTGTCACCTGATCCGGTTCATTGTGTGATACCAAACCCCACATGGTCACTCCGGGGTGGGAGGGCAGAGAAGGAGTGTGGTATCCATGGAATACTTCCAATAGTGTGATTGTTCCTGACCTGCTACAGAGGCTTGTGGGTCTGCTAATTAAAACCGAACAGGTGTCATTCACCAGTCTTCGTTTAACATGACAATAATACTTATGGATAGACCGCTCAAATGAGAATTTTTTTCCCCCAAAAAAATCATGGCATTTCACCATTGATTGCAAAGGATAATAGATTGGTTATTTCCCTCCTTCAGGTGTCTCCATTACGGGAATGAACAGAACTGTTGCCGCTCCAGTGGTACATCACTGGCCACACTGGTATTATCACTGCTTACTCGGACCTGTCAGCAACCACACAGATAATGTCCCTGCTTGTCCGGTTCCCTCAGTAACGCAATGTTATTGAGTCTCACTGCTGGACACAGAGAGAATGTCATTGCATATTCAGTATCCCCTCTGGCAAAATTTGTACTTTCGTAGCTCGTCCAGTCTGTTGATGGACATAGCGAAAATATCCCTCTTTATAAGCATGTTCCTCAACGCAATCACACTGTCAGCGATGATGCCCAGTCATCTGATCACACTGACACTCGATATTGGCACACATTGGTCATGAATTTATTGGTCATTCCCGCTCCGTTGACAGCGAATAAAAATGCTGGCAATGCCAAAACTCACAAACTGCAGAATCAATACTTCAAAACTACAGCCATACATGGAACTCGTGATCGGCTGCAAAGAAGGAGATGACAGGCAGAATTTCCATCCCGTGGAACGTGTCGATTTCGATTGGAGTTTACCGGTAATACAGTTTAGAGGCAGAGGTGTGAGGACAATGTACCAACGATCGACCAAAATGACAGCAGAAAATAAAGACATTGAACTTGCATTTTGTTACTATTTTAAAGAATGACCAGGTGGTTAGCGAAAATACTCTTTTTCTTTGTGTCATCATTTTGGGCCGTGCTTACATTTCGAGGCCACCAGAGAAAGAGAGTGATCTTCCGGTATATTTTTATTTTTGTATATCTAAATGAAATTCGGTGTTATTCATTTATTTTCAAGACGTCTTACGCTCATATATTTGCGGGCTCCGGGCTCGATGCAAACCGCGGCATTATTCAGTGGATAAAGAACATAATTTAAGAAAATAGGTGCGCCGTGTTGCTGATAATGGAACCATCGGAGAACATTAGAATATCGAGACGACATCATTTACAACTTTCAACCATGTTTACTAGACGATTAATACAGTTAACATTTGAACAAATGTATATTGTATGCTGCGATAAATATACAAGTTTTTGTGATTCCAAACAGGATGTGTAGCAACAACATCAAGGGAGAATTGTTGCACAATCCTAATCAGATTAATTACAGTCAAGAAGCGACGTAGTTAAATCCTTATAGTATGGATACGTAGAACAAGCAAACAGATTTATTTTAGGAACATAGAAACGAAAAAACTACAGCATCACAAAGTTGTGCCGAACATATCCCGTTAGAAATTACTAGTCTTACCCATAGCCCTCCGTTTCTCTAAGTTCCACGTACCTATCTAAATAACCATATAACCATATAACAATCACAGCACGGAAACAGGCCATCTCGGCCCTACTAGTCCGTGCCGAACTCTTAATCACACCTAGTCCCACCTACCCGCACTCAGCCCATAACCCTCCACTCCTTTCCTGTCCATAGACCTATCCAATTTTACCTTAAATGACACAACTGATCTGCCCTCTACTACTTCTACAGGAAGCTCATTCCACACAGGTATTACTCTCTGAGTAAAGAAATAGCCCCTCGTGTTTCCCTTAAACTTCTGCCCCCTAACTCTCAAATCATGTCCTCTCGTTTGAATCTCCCCTACTCTCAATGGAAACAGCCTATTCACGTCAACTCTATCTATCCCTCTCAAATTTTTAAATACCTCGATCAAATCCCCCCTCAACCTTCTACCCTCCAATGAATAGATACCTAACTTGTTCAACCTTTCTCTGTAACTTAAGTGCTGAAATCCAGGTAATATCCTAGTAAATCGTCTCTGCACTCTCTCTAATTTATTGATATCTTTCCTATAATTCTGTGACCAGAACTGCACACAATATTCTAAATTTGGCCTTACCAATGCCTTGTACAATTTTAACATTACATCCCAACTTCTGTACTCAATGCTTTGATTTATAAAGGCCAGCGTTCCAAAAGCCTTCTTCACCACCCTATCGACATGAGACTCCACCTTCAGGGAACTATGCACAGTTATTCCTAGATCTCTCTGTTCCTCTGCATTCCTCAATGCCCTACCATTTATCCTGTATGTTCTATTTGGATTATTCCTGCCAAAATGTAGAACCTCACACTTCTCAGCATTAAACTCAATCTGCCAACGTTCAGCCCATTCCTCTAGCCGGCATAAATCTCCCTGCAAGCTTTGAAAACCCACCTCATTATCCACAACACCTCCTACCTTAGTATCATCGGCATACTTACTAATCCAATTTACCACTCCATCATCCAGATCATGTATGTATATTATAAACAAATAATGTCTCTTCAAAGACCCTATCTCCACCACCGTTGCCGGCAGCCTATTCCACGCACTCACCACTCTCTGCGAAACAAATCTTATCCCTGACATCTCCTCTGTACCCACACCCCAGCACCTTAAAACTGTGGCCTCTTGTGCAGCCATTTCGGCCCCGGGAAAATGCCTCTGACTATCCACACGATCAATGCATTTCGTCATCGTTCACACCTCTATCAGGTCACCTCTCATCCTCCGTCGTTTCAAGGTAAACAGGCTGAGTTCACTCAACCTATTCTCATAAGGGATGCTCCCGATCCAGGCAACATCCTTGCAAATTTCCTCTTCAGCCTTTCCACATCTTTCCTGTAGTGAGGCGACCAGAACTGAGCACAAAACTCAAAGTGGGTTTTTACCGGTGTCCAATTGAGCTTCAACATTACCTCTCGGGTCCTAAATTCAGTTCGACGGTTGATGAAGTTCAATACACCGTATGCATACTTAGCCACAGAGTCTACCTGCACGGCTGGACTCGGACCCCAAGATCCCTCTGATCCTTCACACTACAAAGAGTCTTACTATTAATACTATATTATGCCAACATATTTGACCTACCAAAATGAACCACTTCACACTTATCTGGGTTGGACTCCATCTGCCACTTCTCAGCCCAGTTTTGCATCCGATCAACGTCCTGCTGTAACCTCTGACAGGCCTCCACAGTATCCACAACACCCCTAACCAATGCGTCATAAGCAAATTTACTAACCTATCCCTCCACTTCATCATCCAGGTCATTTATAAAAATCACAAAGAGTAAGAGTCCCAGAACAGATCCCTGAGGCACCTCACTGATCACCGACCTCCATGCATTTTGTGAAAGATCTTGAAATAATTTGTAAATATTGCTGTAATTAGAGAAAATGAATAGAATAAAGTGGTCTCTGCAGATGGGGATTGAAGTGAAACACAATTTGATGAAGGTGCTTAAACTGTCCAGCGAGCGCACTCACCCACATCTGTCTGATTCTCTGGAGTATCACTACCTGGACAGGGATAGCACGACAGCTGACATAAAGCCGACACCCTGACTGTACTATTGAACTGTTTGAATGATTACGTGTCTGGTTTATTGCTCATATAGATACTTCCGTTATATAAGTTGAATGGTCTGCACCGCGCTTTGATTAACACGTCACTTGCCACTCTGATGTTATCACTGCTGCTATTGCTGAAGATGATGATGATGATGAGCTGAGATGATGATATCATTTCTGGCAAAGATGACGGCGTCATTACTAATCCACGCCCATTGTTGACCATTATGATAATGTTTTCTCCTGCACAGTCGCTGACCAAAGTGATGATGTCACAGCGTACGCTGGTCATTCACCGAAATGCAGTCCTAAGAATCCATATTTTAAATTTATCCTCTTTGTAGAATATTCAGCTAGTGATTTATACAAATCCGTGAACGATTGTTGCAGTCAGCTGATCGTCCATGAGCTAGATCAAAGAGATCAACTAAGTTCATACCTGTATTTTAGGCATTTCTGTTTCTCGTTATTGTCTTCGATGGCTTTACTTCTCGGCATTCGCATTGGCATTACTGCCGCAAGCGATAGCGCAAATAACAGCTCAAGTAAGAGTTAGGCTTGGAGATGTCATCGGGAGCAGAATTGGTAGGATCCCCGCAACGAACGACGGCCGATCCTTAACGTTCCAGGATATACCGGATCCATTCGATGGAAATCATCGTTGAGCGAAGGATCCAAGATGCAACAACGGCACCCAATAAACACCATCCCTTCTATTTGATCATCCAACAACCTGTGAGTCGTGTACACTGGAGCACATTTAACCGTCCGAGGTTCCGGAGGTGCAGAATCGGGTAGGTTGGGCCGTCTTGGGGTAGACAGCTGGCTTGGGGTAGACCTTGAGGTTGTTAGGTGTGATCTTGAGGGACGGTGCCGGCTGGAGACGGTAAGTGACTGGGATGATGCGTTGGATTATCTTCAAACGAGAGAGAAAGTAGTTGTGCAGGGGCGGATATCAAGTGGACAGCCAGACAATTCCCCAAGCCTGTTAGGTCTAGATGGGCGGCAGAACAATTGTCATGGCGGCAGTAGGCATAGATGGCAGCTGGAATGGCCCTCCATGTCCTCATCGAAGTACTGAGCAGCAGCGTACCAGGACTCTGGCTAACGGAACCTCCAACGCGGGCTCCTCCGCAGGGAACAGCGGAGGCTGGTAGCCAGGAAGACATCAAAGGGTGATATACAAGTTTCAGAGTAGGCGTATTGCCTGTGGGACTGCTCGGTGAAGGGAACATACTTCTTCCATGTGAAAGGTCAGAGACGGTATATCATTGAAAAACGCATGCAATTGCTGATTTGTTCATTCTGACTGACCGTTGGTCGGCGGATAATCACCAGAGGAGAACTCCACTGATGTCGGAGGAGGAAATAGAAGGTTCTCTGGATCGGAGACGAATTCGGAGCGTCGGCACTGCATACTGTCCTGACGGAAGCAATGGAGGTGTGCTAAATGTAGAGCTAAGATCACCGTCTCATCGGCTGACGGAAGCCTGGGTAGGACAATTAAATGGCCGGTTTGAACGACTGATCTACCACTCTCATGACCACGTGGCCCCATCAGAAGGTACTAATCCCATTATGAAATCCATGGCGATGAGTGAGTTTGAGGTCGAGGGACTGCTGGGCACCGCAGGAGGTAACAGAGCCGCTGGTTGGACACACTGAAGGCAGAGATCGATGAACTGACGTACATTTGCGATGATGGAAGGTTACGAGAGCCGGCGACGCATGCTCCAGAGTAAATCGAGAATACGTGGCGAAGTTAAGGAGGCTCTAAACGGCGAATCATTTGCTTGCATCTTCGGAAACAGTTCTATTTCCATCTTTAATGTCTTTATTCTTTTCCTTTCAGAATATTTTGAAGACCCTGTCGTGGAGTTACACGCTGACTTCGGTTCTTCGAGGAATGGGACCCGTTCTCGGCGTTTCAGGGCTGACCGTTTCTCAAACGACGCCGACAGGAATTAGTCCTGTTTATTTCTTCTCCTTGCTTCCTGTCATTCAGCCAATCTTCTATGCACCATTGCATCTTCCAGTAATACCTATGGCGTTCTACCTTCTTTAGCACTCTCGTGTGTGGCATCTTGTAAAAGGCTTTCTGAAAATCCAATGAAACAACATCCATTGATCTCCGTTTATCTCATCTGCCTTTTATTGTTGACAAAGAATTCCAACAGCTTTCAGGCCGGACTTTCCGTAATACGGCCGATTTTATTATGTGTCTCCATGTCACCGAGACCTCATCCTTCATAAAGGTTCGTCTTTTCAACTTCTGAGGTCAGGCTACCTGCCGTATAATGTTCTGTCTATTGACTATCTCTCTTCGTAACAAGTTATGTGGATTGACGTTTCCTACATTCTAGTGATGTGGACTATTCCAAATTCCAATTGGTATTGAAAGTTCGCCGCTAATGCTTCCACAGTCTGGCAGATCCCTGTTTCGAAATACTAAAGTCTCTTCCGTCTGGTCCAGATGACAAATTTAACTCCACATCTGTCAGCCTCCCAGGCTCCTTCTCCTCAGTAATAGCAACTTCTATGGCTTGATAGTCTCGTTCGACTGGCATAGGGCTGGCGTCTCTCACGGTGGGAAAAGGCAGGAGTTATTGAATTCGTCCGCTATTTCTTTGTTTCCTCATTCAGAGGAACGAGAGTTTATGTTGGTTATTGCATTAACAGCAACATACAAACGCCATATTTCTATTGTTGTCGCCTGTAACAGAAGCAATTTCCGGAGTGAAACAGAGCAAACCATGATGTTACAACTTTGATGACGAAATCGATGGACAGCAAAGCCTTGGAAGGGACCAGATGAGCAACAATACTGAAACCGAGAGATGAGCCGGACAGCGTTTCCCAACAACGTTCACTGACTTCTCGAATCGTCTTATGAGATTCTGCAATTTTGTGTCAAGCTACCCACACCTCATCACAATTGGGATTTCACTTGAATGAAATCATGTTTATTTTTACCCTATCTGTTGGGCAATAAAACGTCAGCCTTGTGCAGTATTGAATATTCAGTGTGCTGGATCGAGTATAAATGAATGACCGTGGAGGTTCATCAGCTCGGAGTTTCTTCAGCGAGATCGCGGGCGGCTGGAAGACAGGCTGAATCTCACACGGCATGATTGAAACATTTTACCGTGTGAGAAAGATATATTACCTGATCGTTTCCGTTATCGGTGTTCCTGGTAAGGACAGAGGCGAACTAACATTTGCAGATTTGTGGGCACAGTACTTGGACTCGGTCAATTACCGACAGCGTTGTGATGCCGGTGTATCAGTGAGTGCGGTGCAGACACTGCGGCCAAACTGCATGTTCGTTCAGCAGTCCCCTTGCAGTGCTCTCGGCTGAAAATAAACCGGTAGCTTAAAGAGATGTAGAGCGGAAGATTTGGCAAGTGGATTCATGCAAGACAGTTTTGATTTATCAATGGAAATTCGCTGGCAAAGTAAACTCTGATAGTTCATCGTGACCGGTACCTTTACGGCTCCTTGGTGTTATTTCGTATTGATCAAGCAATGTGCTTCAAATTCAATTTTAAATGTATTGCGCTGTTTTTAAGGAATTGCTGCAAGTTTGAATGGAACGGGTAAAGCAAATCACCGGCGGGATTCAGGGGAGACCGGTAAACATCGTTTGTGATTCAAACTCCGAAACATCGGGAGCATAGAAAATTCAAATCAGGGTCTGTGGGTGTTTTACTGTAACAGGGTTAGTTTGCATATTCTATTTTTCGTGTAGTGGGGTGGGAGTTAAGAGCCAAACCAGCGGTGTTTGTTAAAGGTCAGACGGTCTGTGTTACATGTGATACTCGGCTCAGAAAATAAAATAATTTAGAATAATCTGCAGTGTTTTGAGGCAAACTCCAAAGGAGAAGCTGCTGCGAAGCATCTACATTGGCGTTGCTTCAGAAATTAGATGCTTTAACCACCAAATGAAAGATGTCTAAAAAGTCCAGAATATTTAAAAAACGAAACTGGGAATTTTCTGATACAATGAGAAGGAACCGCGGGTAAGAGCAGTTGTAGAATTTAAAAGAAGCGAGCCTCTGGGTGGGGGAGAAAGGAGAGTCGAGGAGGAGACGAAGACATGCGAACAGGTGAAATCAACGCTTTGAATTTTGTAAATCGACCGAGGCGGAGGGGGAGGGACTCCGCCGTATAGAGAATGTGTAAGGAAAGGGGGATCTGAACACAACCCCTGAGAAAGTTGCCGAGGTATCCAGCCTTTACACATCAGTCGAAAAACTGATGGCAGGAGATTTATATTTATTTCTCCAACGCACACTCAGCGATCAGTTGACAATGCATCCTTCCCAAACGCAGCTCTTTATCCAGTACAGAAAACTGTTACCTTTCACCCAGCAGGCACGCGTGTGTGGCATCTGCGTCTCCCGCTTTGCAACCTTTAAACCTCCAGAAATGAATAGAGTCCAAAGTTCCAGCTTGTCTCTGCCCTGAGACCCACGGAACGGAGAGACAGTAATTCACTCTTTCTTTTTGTTGTTCCCTCAGTGAATTTAGTGGCGATTGCGATCCTGTCCCGGGGAAAGTGCGGCCTCTCTACCTGCACCACTCGCTACCTGGTAGCCATGGCGACGGCGGATCTACTAACCATCATCTTTGAGGTCATATTTTGGCGAGTCAGTTATTATTACTTCCCCGGGACTTTCCTGGACATCACCCCCGTGTGCAGTGTGATCTCCGCCTTGGGAAAGGCAGCCACCGACTGTTCTGTCTGGTTCACCGTCAGCTTTACGTTTGATCGGTTTGTCGCCATCTGTTGTCAGAATCAGAAAGCAAAATATTGTACCGGGAAAACTGCCGCTGTAGTCCTGACAACAACCGGCGTCCTGCTCTTTTTTTAAGGATGTGCCCTACTTCTTTCGATATCGTCCTTTGAAAGTGATCGGCAATATACCCTGGGACTGTATTACAAAGCCGGGCTACTATACGGACCCCAGGTGGGTGGGATTTAGATGCTTTTCTATCGTTCTGACGCCGTTACTTCCATTCGTGTTAATACTATTGTTCAACGCGCTGACAGTCAGACACATTTTAGTAACGAGTCGCGTCCGTAAGCAGCTGAGGGGTCAGAACAAGACAGAGAACCGCAGTGACCCGGAGATGGAGAGCAGGAGGAGGTCTGTGATCTTACTTCTCACCATCTCCGGAAGCTTCATCATCCTGTGGTCGGTGAATGTTGCCGAATTCCTTTATTACACCATCGCCGGATTGGATCAGAATAATTACAATGATTCGGAATACATATTTGAACACTCTGGACACATACTGCTGGTGTTCAGTTGCTGCACAAACACTTTTATTTATGGAATAACTCAGAACAAGTTTAGAGAGCAGTTCATCAGCGCTGCGAAGCATCCGCTCATGTCAATTATTCAACTAATTAATAAACAAACTATTTAAGTTCTTCTCAGAGGCAATCGCAGTGTTGTCCATCTGCACACTGTAGAACGGGCTGTCACAGGAGAGTGGGGTTGCAGGGAGCATAAAACTGGTTTCGTGCCCGAGAGACACAGCACGGGAAAAGACCCGCAGCCGGCGACGCCGACCCCCTACCAGTTATTAATCTCATTAAATTTCTTACCTTTATTTTTCTCCATGTTCCCGCTCTCCTTACCGCCATCCTTCTTTTAATAATGTATCCCTCATCACAGCGTAAATACGCAACGCTCATCTGACCTACAAAGCCGTTGCATCTCGGCGACGGAAAGGAAACGAGTCTCCGAGCGGAAATACTGCCGTCATCCGGAGATGGGGCGGAATTCACTGAGCGACCGGAGATCAGATCGGGACCGGCTCGGATTGCGCAGATTGAGCAGGCAGCACCGCAGAGAGAGTTAGCTGATGGTATCCAACATCAGCACGTCTCTCAGTTCTCAGTCAGCTGGCAATATCCACG
>NW_026781413.1:275351-329966 GCF_030144855.1 Hypanus sabinus | reverse complement strand
AACTTGGCTGAGACTTTTGAAGCACCGACGGAGAGGGCCGATGAGGGGAGGGTGGTAGACTCTGTATATATAGATTTCATGAAGCAGTTTGGTATGTTTTGATATGGTAGCCTTCCCTGGAATGATGGATGACGTGATGTCCAGGGTGGGAAGTGAAGACAGAATTGGCTGGATGGTGAATGCTGGGTGGATGGGAGACCAAGGTGTGAACCCGCTGATGTGTATAAAGCCATGGGGAGTGGGTATAGGTGGAGTGGTCTTTTCCCCAGGTTGGCAGTTGGATCAAAAACAAGGAGACATCGATTTAAGGTGAGAGGTGGAAGGTTTAACCTGAACCTGAGGGACAAGGTTATTTTCTGAGCGGAGGGTAGATGGATGGAACCGGATGCTGTGGGACGTGGCCGAGGCAGGTACATCAGACACAGTCAGAGATATGCAGGCAGCAGTTTACTTTCGTTCTTTACCAATCTTTTTTATTGAGTTTCAGGTAGATAAACAGAACAATGATAATGATACAAAGAGATCGGGATTACATTCATAGCGGTTAACGTATACAGAAACAGACTCCGTGTCACATGTGTAATCTTCCCTCCTAATTAGTAACTAAACATGAAAAAGATTCAAAAAGAAAATTTTTTACAAGAGGAAAAAAATCGCCCTAAACTGGAAAAAAAAACCCAAAATAAGAACAAAAGAAAAGTTGGGCTGCCATTTCTCATAGGTTGAAATCATTATTTGTCATTAACTCCACTCCTGTGTACATGCACAAATATCTTTCCAATATTCTTCCGAAAGAGGACAAGACCAGAACATATGTGTCAAGGAAGTTACCTCAGACTTACATCTGTCACTGACAGGGTTCATATGGCAATAGAAACGAGCTGACGTATCCATGGACATATGGGCCCTATGAAGCACCGTAAATTGAATCAAAGCATGTCCAGCACACATTGAGGATGTGTTCACTAGTTGGAGAATTTTCTCCCATTTCTCTATATGTAAAGATACCTGAAGTCCCCTTTCCCATTCATTCTTAATTTTATCAGATGTACCTAAACGTACTTTTGTAATTAAATCATAAATAATTGCTATTAAACTCTTCTGATGAGAGTTTAAACCTAATTTTTTTCCTGTTATTTCAGTATGATGAGATACTGCAGAAGTAGGTAAAATAATATTCAAAAAGTTTCCAATCTATGAATATCTGAAAAACAATGTGATCTAGGCAAATTATATCGGACAGCTGTTTAGTGCTGTCCACGGACCCCTCGTTTAACGGGAAGGGTCACCGGCCTAAAACCAGTTGGGAACCCCCGGTTGAGCGGGATATGAGCCAATTCCTCAGAAACGGAATCGTCCGGAATACACACCCTGTTCGGCCCGGATTCTAGAGGGCTGAGGGGACCTTTATCATGCGGGACAACTCTGTGACTCTCTCTCCCTGTCTTTGTCTCTCTCTGTCCTCGTCTGTTAGTCATTCTCTGTTTCAGGGAGTCACAGAGCGATCCAGTACAGATAGATACCGTTCGGCCCCACCAGTCAAGACTGACCGTGGTGTCCATCCAGCTGGTTCCTAAGACCTGGAATTGGCTCGTATCCCTCCCAGCCCCATCCCTCTGTGTACCTGTCCAAGTGATTCTGAAATGATTCCCTCATCCCAGCCTCAACCACGTCACATGCTGGTGATGATTAAGAATAGTCCGCATGCCTTTGACAAGGGCAGGTCGTGTCCTACGAGCGCGATTGAAGTTTTTGCGAATGTGACTGAACACATCAATGAAGGAAGAGTAATAGATGTAGTCTATGTGGATTTCAGCAAAGCATTTGATAAGGTACCCCATGTAAGGCATATTGAGAAAGTAAGGAGGCATGGGATCCAAGGGGATGTTGCTTTGTGGATCCAGCCCTGACTTGCCCACAGAAGTCAAAGAGTGGTTGTAGACGGGCCATATTCTGCATTGAGTTCGGTGACCAGTGGTGTGCCTCAGGGATCTGTTCTGGGACCGCTACGCATTGTGATTTCTATAAATGACCTGGATGAGGAAGTGGAGGGATGGGTTAGTACGTTTGCTAATGACACGAAGGTAGAGGTTGTTGTGTCTCTTGTGGAGGGCTGTCAAAAGTAACAGCAGGATGTTGATAGGATGCAATACTGAGCTGAGAAGTGGCAGATGGAGTTCAACACAGATAAGTGTGAAGTGGTTCATTTTGGTAGGTCAAATGTGATGGCGGAATAAAGTATTAATGGTAAGGCTCTTGGCCGTGTGGAGGATCAGAGGGACCTTGGGGTTTGAGTCCATAGGACGCTCAAAGCAGCTGCGCAGGTTGACTCTGTGGTTAAGAAGGCGTACGGTGCATTGGCCGTCATCAATCGTGGGATTGAATTTAGGAGCCGAGAGGTAATATTGCAGCTATATAGGACCCTGGTCAGTCCCCACTTGGAGTACTGTGCTCAGTTCTGGTCTCCTCACTATTGGAAGGCTGTGGAAACCATAGAAAGGGTGCAGAGGAGATTTACAAGGATGTGGCCTGGATTGGGGAGTGTTCCTTATGAGAATAGTTTGAGTGACCTCGGCTTTTCTCCTTGGAGCGACGGAGGATGAGAGGTGACCTGATAGAGGTGTATAAGATGATGAGAGGCATTGACCGTGTGGATAGTCAGAGGCTGAAATGGTTGTCACAAGAGGACACAGGTTTAAGGTGCTGGGCAGTAGGTACAGAGGGAGATGTCAGGGGTAAGGTTTATACCCAGAGAGTGGTGTGTACGTGGAATGGGCTGCCGGCAACGGTGCTGGAGCCGGATACGATAGGGTCTTTTGAGGAACTATTGGATAGGTACATGGAGCTTAGAAAAATAGAGAGCTACGGGAAAGCCCGGTAATTTCCAAGGTAGGCGCATGTTGGACACAGCTTTTCGGGCTGAAGGGCCTGTATTTTGCTGTAGGTTTTCTATAACCCGATAAGGACATCCCCAGCAGCGGGCGAAGTGCATCTCGGGACACTGTGTGGAGCTGGACGGATGTCTGACATCGCCCCGTTGAGGTGTCCTGTCTGTAATCTCACTGTGTCCCGGAGAGATGCCGGAAGGCGGGAGGAGAGGAATGTCGTGCCTTTATTCCGGAACGTCTGCCCCGTGGACCCGGGTTGGTGTGGACCCGTCAGCCCGACATCATGGCAGGTGAGTCGCTGGAAAGCATTCCGAGGAAGTAGATCGGGTTCGATGTTGGAAAGACAGGGGTTGGTCAGGGGAGACAGCGTGGCATTGTGTGCGGGGGATCAGGTCGAAGGAACTTGGCTGAGACTTTTGAAGCACCGACGGAGAGGGCCGATGAGGGGAGGGTGGTAGACTCTGTATATATAGATTTCATGAAGCAGTTTGGTATGTTTTGATATGGTAGCCTTCCCTGGAATGATGGATGACGTGATGTCCAGGGTGGGAAGTGAAGACAGAATTGGCTGGATGGTGAATGCTGGGTGGATGGGAGACCAAGGTGTGAACCCGCTGATGTGTATAAAGCCATGGGGAGTGGGTATAGGTGGAGTGGTCTTTTCCCCAGGTTGGCAGTTGGATCAAAAACAAGGAGACATCGATTTAAGGTGAGAGGTGGAAGGTTTAACCTGAACCTGAGGGACAAGGTTATTTTCTGAGCGGAGGGTAGATGGATGGAACCGGATGCTGTGGGACGTGGCCGAGGCAGGTACATCAGACACAGTCAGAGATATGCAGGCAGCAGTTTACTTTCGTTCTTTACCAATCTTTTTTATTGAGTTTCAGGTAGATAAACAGAACAATGATAATGATACAAAGAGATCGGGATTACATTCATAGCGGTTAACGTATACAGAAACAGACTCCGTGTCACATGTGTAATCTTCCCTCCTAATTAGTAACTAAACATGAAAAAGATTCAAAAAAGAAAATTTTTTACAAGAGGAAAAAAATCGCCCTAAACTGGAAAAAAAAACCCAAAATAAGAACAAAAGAAAAGTTGGGCTGCCATTTCTCATAGGTTGAAATCATTATTTGTCATTAACTCCACTCCTGTGTACATGCACAAATATCTTTCCAATATTCTTCCGAAAGAGGACAAGACCAGAACATATGTGTCAAGGAAGTTACCTCAGACTTACATCTGTCACTGACAGGGTTCATATGGCAATAGAAACGAGCTGACGTATCCATGGACATATGGGCCCTATGAAGCACCGTAAATTGAATCAAAGCATGTCCAGCACACATTGAGGATGTGTTCACTAGTTGGAGAATTTTCTCCCATTTCTCTATATGTAAAGATACCTGAAGTCCCCTTTCCCATTCATTCTTAATTTTATCAGATGTACCTAAACGTACTTTTGTAATTAAATCATAAATAATTGCTATTAAACTCTTCTGATGAGAGTTTAAACCTAATTTTTTTCCTGTTATTTCAGTATGATGAGATACTGCAGAAGTAGGTAAAATAATATTCAAAAAGTTTCCAATCTATGAATATCTGAAAAACAATGTGATCTAGGCAAATTATATCGGACAGCTGTTTAGTGCTGTCCACGGACCCCTCGTTTAACGGGAAGGGTCACCGGCCTAAAACCAGTTGGGAACCCCCGGTTGAGCGGGATATGAGCCAATTCCTCAGAAACGGAATCGTCCGGAATACACACCCTGTTCGGCCCGGATTCTAGAGGGCTGAGGGGACCTTTATCATGCGGGACAACTCTGTGACTCTCTCTCCCTGTCTTTGTCTCTCTCTGTCCTCGTCTGTTAGTCATTCTCTGTTTCAGGGAGTCACAGAGCGATCCAGTACAGATAGATACCGTTCGGCCCCACCAGTCAAGACTGACCGTGGTGTCCATCCAGCTGGTTCCTAAGACCTGGAATTGGCTCGTATCCCTCCCAGCCCCATCCCTCTGTGTACCTGTCCAAGTGATTCTGAAATGATTCCCTCATCCCGGCCTCAACCACGTCACATGCTGGTGATGATTAAGAATAGTCCGCATGCCTTTGACAAGGGCAGGTCGTGTCCTACGAGCGCGATTGAAGTTTTTGCGAATGTGACTAAACACATCAATGAAGGAAGAGTAATAGATGTAGTCTATGTGGATTTCAGCAAAGCATTTGATAAGGTACCCCATGTAAGGCATATTGAGAAAGTAAGGAGGCATGGGATCCAAGGGGATGTTGCTTTGTGGATCCAGCCCTGACTTGCCCACAGAAGTCAAAGAGTGGTTTTAGACGGGCCATATTCTGCATTGAGTTCGGTGACCAGTGGTGTGCCTCAGGGATCTGTTCTGGGACCGCTACGCATTGTGATTTCTATAAATGACCTGGATGAGGAAGTGGAGGGATGGGTTAGTACGTTTGCTAATGACACGAAGGTAGAGGTTGTTGTGTCTCTTGTGGAGGGCTGTCAAAAGTAACAGCAGGATGTTGATAGGATGCAATACTGAGCTGAGAAGTGGCAGATGGAGTTCAACACAGATAAGTGTGAAGTGGTTCATTTTGGTAGGTCAAATGTGATGGCGGAATAAAGTATTAATGGTAAGGCTCTTGGCCGTGTGGAGGATCAGAGGGACCTTGGGGTTTGAGTCCATAGGACGCTCAAAGCAGCTGCGCAGGTTGACTCTGTGGTTAAGAAGGCGTACGGTGCATTGGCCGTCATCAATCGTGGGATTGAATTTAGGAGCCGAGAGGTAATATTGCAGCTATATAGGACCCTGGTCAGTCCCCACTTGGAGTACTGTGCTCAGTTCTGGTCTCCTCACTATTGGAAGGCTGTGGAAACCATAGAAAGGGTGCAGAGGAGATTTACAAGGATGTGGCCTGGATTGGGGAGTGTTCCTTATGAGAATAGTTTGAGTGACCTCGGCTTTTCTCCTTGGAGCGACGGAGGATGAGAGGTGACCTGATAGAGGTGTATAAGATGATGAGAGGCATTGACCGTGTGGATAGTCAGAGGCTGAAATGGTTGTCACAAGAGGACACAGGTTTAAGGTGCTGGGCAGTAGGTACAGAGGGAGATGTCAGGGGTAAGGTTTATACCCAGAGAGTGGTGTGTACGTGGAATGGGCTGCCGGCAACGGTGCTGGAGCCGGATACGATAGGGTCTTTTGAGGAACTATTGGATAGGTACATGGAGCTTAGAAAAATAGAGAGCTACGGGAAAGCCCGGTAATTTCCAAGGTAGGCGCATGTTGGACACAGCTTTTCGGGCTGAAGGGCCTGTATTTTGCTGTAGGTTTTCTATAACCCGATAAGGACATCCCCAGCAGCGGGCGAAGTGCATCTCGGGACACTGTGTGGAGCTGGACGGATGTCTGACATCGCCCCGTTGAGGTGTCCTGTCTGTAATCTCACTGTGTCCCGGAGAGATGCCGGAAGGCGGGAGGAGAGGAATGTCGTGCCTTTATTCCGGAACGTCTGCCCCGTGGACCCGGGTTGGTGTGGACCCGTCAGCCCGACATCATGGCAGGTGAGTCGCTGGAAAGCATTCCGAGGAAGTAGATCGGGTTCGATGTTGGAAAGACAGGGGTTGGTCAGGGGAGACAGCGTGGCATTGTGTGCGGGGGATCAGGTCGAAGGAACTTGGCTGAGACTTTTGAAGCACCGACGGAGAGGGCCGATGAGGGGAGGGTGGTAGACTCTGTATATATAGATTTCATGAAGCAGTTTGGTATGTTTTGATATGGTAGCCTTCCCTGGAATGATGGATGACGTGATGTCCAGGGTGGGAAGTGAAGACAGAATTGGCTGGATGGTGAATGCTGGGTGGATGGGAGACCAAGGTGTGAACCCGCTGATGTGTATAAAGCCATGGGGAGTGGGTATAGGTGGAGTGGTCTTTTCCCCAGGTTGGCAGTTGGATCAAAAACAAGGAGACATCGATTTAAGGTGAGAGGTGGAAGGTTTAACCTGAACCTGAGGGACAAGGTTATTTTCTGAGCGGAGGGTAGATGGATGGAACCGGATGCTGTGGGACGTGGCCGAGGCAGGTACATCAGACACAGTCAGAGATATGCAGGCAGCAGTTTACTTTCGTTCTTTACCAATCTTTTTTATTGAGTTTCAGGTAGATAAACAGAACAATGATAATGATACAAAGAGATCGGGATTACATTCATAGCGGTTAACGTATACAGAAACAGACTCCGTGTCACATGTGTAATCTTCCCTCCTAATTAGTAACTAAACATGAAAAAGATTCAAAAAAGAAAATTTTTTACAAGAGGAAAAAAATCGCCCTAAACTGGAAAAAAAAACCCAAAATAAGAACAAAAGAAAAGTTGGGCTGCCATTTCTCATAGGTTGAAATCATTATTTGTCATTAACTCCACTCCTGTGTACATGCACAAATATCTTTCCAATATTCTTCCGAAAGAGGACAAGACCAGAACATATGTGTCAAGGAAGTTACCTCAGACTTACATCTGTCACTGACAGGGTTCATATGGCAATAGAAACGAGCTGACGTATCCATGGACATATGGGCCCTATGAAGCACCGTAAATTGAATCAAAGCATGTCCAGCACACATTGAGGATGTGTTCACTAGTTGGAGAATTTTCTCCCATTTCTCTATATGCAAAGATACCTGAAGTCCCCTTTCCCATTCATTCTTAATTTTATCAGATGTACCTAAACGTACTTTTGTAATTAAATCATAAATAATTGCTATTAAACTCTTCTGATGAGAGTTTAAACCTAATTTTTTTCCTGTTATTTCAGTATGATGAGATACTGCAGAAGTAGGTAAAATAATATTCAAAAAGTTTCCAATCTATGAATATCTGAAAAACAATGTGATCTAGGCAAATTATATCGGACAGCTGTTTAGTGCTGTCCACGGACCCCTCGTTTAACGGGAAGGGTCACCGGCCTAAAACCAGTTGGGAACCCCCGGTTGAGCGGGATATGAGCCAATTCCTCAGAAACGGAATCGTCCGGAATACACACCCTGTTCGGCCCGGATTCTAGAGGGCTGAGGGGACCTTTATCATGCGGGACAACTCTGTGACTCTCTCTCCCTGTCTTTGTCTCTCTCTGTCCTCGTCTGTTAGTCATTCTCTGTTTCAGGGAGTCACAGAGCGATCCAGTACAGATAGATACCGTTCGGCCCCACCAGTCAAGACTGACCGTGGTGTCCATCCAGCTGGTTCCTAAGACCTGGAATTGGCTCGTATCCCTCCCAGCCCCATCCCTCTGTGTACCTGTCCAAGTGATTCTGAAATGATTCCCTCATCCCAGCCTCAACCACGTCACATGCTGGTGATGATTAAGAATAGTCCGCATGCCTTTGACAAGGGCAGGTCGTGTCCTACGAGCGCGATTGAAGTTTTTGCGAATGTGACTGAACACATCAATGAAGGAAGAGTAATAGATGTAGTCTATGTGGATTTCAGCAAAGCATTTGATAAGGTACCCCATGTAAGGCATATTGAGAAAGTAAGGAGGCATGGGATCCAAGGGGATGTTGCTTTGTGGATCCAGCCCTGACTTGCCCACAGAAGTCAAAGAGTGGTTGTAGACGGGCCATATTCTGCATTGAGTTCGGTGACCAGTGGTGTGCCTCAGGGATCTGTTCTGGGACCGCTACGCATTGTGATTTCTATAAATGACCTGGATGAGGAAGTGGAGGGATGGGTTAGTACGTTTGCTAATGACACGAAGGTAGAGGTTGTTGTGTCTCTTGTGGAGGGCTGTCAAAAGTAACAGCAGGATGTTGATAGGATGCAATACTGAGCTGAGAAGTGGCAGATGGAGTTCAACACAGATAAGTGTGAAGTGGTTCATTTTGGTAGGTCAAATGTGATGGCGGAATAAAGTATTAATGGTAAGGCTCTTGGCCGTGTGGAGGATCAGAGGGACCTTGGGGTTTGAGTCCATAGGACGCTCAAAGCAGCTGCGCAGGTTGACTCTGTGGTTAAGAAGGCGTACGGTGCATTGGCCGTCATCAATCGTGGGATTGAATTTAGGAGCCGAGAGGTAATATTGCAGCTATATAGGACCCTGGTCAGTCCCCACTTGGAGTACTGTGCTCAGTTCTGGTCTCCTCACTATTGGAAGGCTGTGGAAACCATAGAAAGGGTGCAGAGGAGATTTACAAGGATGTGGCCTGGATTGGGGAGTGTTCCTTATGAGAATAGTTTGAGTGACCTCGGCTTTTCTCCTTGGAGCGACGGAGGATGAGAGGTGACCTGATAGAGGTGTATAAGATGATGAGAGGCATTGACCGTGTGGATAGTCAGAGGCTGAAATGGTTGTCACAAGAGGACACAGGTTTAAGGTGCTGGGCAGTAGGTACAGAGGGAGATGTCAGGGGTAAGGTTTATACCCAGAGAGTGGTGTGTACGTGGAATGGGCTGCCGGCAACGGTGCTGGAGCCGGATACGATAGGGTCTTTTGAGGAACTATTGGATAGGTACATGGAGCTTAGAAAAATAGAGAGCTACGGGAAAGCCCGGTAATTTCCAAGGTAGGCGCATGTTGGACACAGCTTTTCGGGCTGAAGGGCCTGTATTTTGCTGTAGGTTTTCTATAACCCGATAAGGACATCCCCAGCAGCGGGCGAAGTGCATCTCGGGACACTGTGTGGAGCTGGACGGATGTCTGACATCGCCCCGTTGAGGTGTCCTGTCTGTAATCTCACTGTGTCCCGGAGAGATGCCGGAAGGCGGGAGGAGAGGAATGTCGTGCCTTTATTCCGGAACGTCTGCCCCGTGGACCCGGGTTGGTGTGGACCCGTCAGCCCGACATCATGGCAGGTGAGTCGCTGGAAAGCATTCCGAGGAAGTAGATCGGGTTCGATGTTGGAAAGACAGGGGTTGGTCAGGGGAGACAGCGTGGCATTGTGTGCGGGGGATCAGGTCGAAGGAACTTGGCTGAGACTTTTGAAGCACCGACGGAGAGGGCCGATGAGGGGAGGGTGGTAGACTCTGTATATATAGATTTCATGAAGCAGTTTGGTATGTTTTGATATGGTAGCCTTCCCTGGAATGATGGATGACGTGATGTCCAGGGTGGGAAGTGAAGACAGAATTGGCTGGATGGTGAATGCTGGGTGGATGGGAGACCAAGGTGTGAACCCGCTGATGTGTATAAAGCCATGGGGAGTGGGTATAGGTGGAGTGGTCTTTTCCCCAGGTTGGCAGTTGGATCAAAAACAAGGAGACATCGATTTAAGGTGAGAGGTGGAAGGTTTAACCTGAACCTGAGGGACAAGGTTATTTTCTGAGCGGAGGGTAGATGGATGGAACCGGATGCTGTGGGACGTGGCCGAGGCAGGTACATCAGACACAGTCAGAGATATGCAGGCAGCAGTTTACTTTCGTTCTTTACCAATCTTTTTTATTGAGTTTCAGGTAGATAAACAGAACAATGATAATGATACAAAGAGATCGGGATTACATTCATAGCGGTTAACGTATACAGAAACAGACTCCGTGTCACATGTGTAATCTTCCCTCCTAATTAGTAACTAAACATGAAAAAGATTCAAAAAAGAAAATTTTTTACAAGAGGAAAAAAATCGCCCTAAACTGGAAAAAAAAACCCAAAATAAGAACAAAAGAAAAGTTGGGCTGCCATTTCTCATAGGTTGAAATCATTATTTGTCATTAACTCCACTCCTGTGTACATGCACAAATATCTTTCCAATATTCTTCCGAAAGAGGACAAGACCAGAACATATGTGTCAAGGAAGTTACCTCAGACTTACATCTGTCACTGACAGGGTTCATATGGCAATAGAAACGAGCTGACGTATCCATGGACATATGGGCCCTATGAAGCACCGTAAATTGAATCAAAGCATGTCCAGCACACATTGAGGATGTGTTCACTAGTTGGAGAATTTTCTCCCATTTCTCTATATGTAAAGATACCTGAAGTCCCCTTTCCCATTCATTCTTAATTTTATCAGATGTACCTAAACGTACTTTTGTAATTAAATCATAAATAATTGCTATTAAACTCTTCTGATGAGAGTTTAAACCTAATTTTTTTCCTGTTATTTCAGTATGATGAGATACTGCAGAAGTAGGTAAAATAATATTCAAAAAGTTTCCAATCTATGAATATCTGAAAAACAATGTGATCTAGGCAAATTATATCGGACAGCTGTTTAGTGCTGTCCACGGACCCCTCGTTTAACGGGAAGGGTCACCGGCCTAAAACCAGTTGGGAACCCCCGGTTGAGCGGGATATGAGCCAATTCCTCAGAAACGGAATCGTCCGGAATACACACCCTGTTCGGCCCGGATTCTAGAGGGCTGAGGGGACCTTTATCATGCGGGACAACTCTGTGACTCTCTCTCCCTGTCTTTGTCTCTCTCTGTCCTCGTCTGTTAGTCATTCTCTGTTTCAGGGAGTCACAGAGCGATCCAGTACAGATAGATACCGTTCGGCCCCACCAGTCAAGACTGACCGTGGTGTCCATCCAGCTGGTTCCTAAGACCTGGAATTGGCTCGTATCCCTCCCAGCCCCATCCCTCTGTGTACCTGTCCAAGTGATTCTGAAATGATTCCCTCATCCCGGCCTCAACCACGTCACATGCTGGTGATGATTAAGAATAGTCCGCATGCCTTTGACAAGGGCAGGTCGTGTCCTACGAGCGCGATTGAAGTTTTTGCGAATGTGACTGAACACATCAATGAAGGAAGAGTAATAGATGTAGTCTATGTGGATTTCAGCAAAGCATTTGATAAGGTACCCCATGTAAGGCATATTGAGAAAGTAAGGAGGCATGGGATCCAAGGGGATGTTGCTTTGTGGATCCAGCCCTGACTTGCCCACAGAAGTCAAAGAGTGGTTGTAGACGGGCCATATTCTGCATTGAGTTCGGTGACCAGTGGTGTGCCTCAGGGATCTGTTCTGGGACCGCTACGCATTGTGATTTCTATAAATGACCTGGATGAGGAAGTGGAGGGATGGGTTAGTACGTTTGCTAATGACACGAAGGTAGAGGTTGTTGTGTCTCTTGTGGAGGGCTGTCAAAAGTAACAGCAGGATGTTGATAGGATGCAATACTGAGCTGAGAAGTGGCAGATGGAGTTCAACACAGATAAGTGTGAAGTGGTTCATTTTGGTAGGTCAAATGTGATGGCGGAATAAAGTATTAATGGTAAGGCTCTTGGCCGTGTGGAGGATCAGAGGGACCTTGGGGTTTGAGTCCATAGGACGCTCAAAGCAGCTGCGCAGGTTGACTCTGTGGTTAAGAAGGCGTACGGTGCATTGGCCGTCATCAATCGTGGGATTGAATTTAGGAGCCGAGAGGTAATATTGCAGCTATATAGGACCCTGGTCAGTCCCCACTTGGAGTACTGTGCTCAGTTCTGGTCTCCTCACTATTGGAAGGCTGTGGAAACCATAGAAAGGGTGCAGAGGAGATTTACAAGGATGTGGCCTGGATTGGGGAGTGTTCCTTATGAGAATAGTTTGAGTGACCTCGGCTTTTCTCCTTGGAGCGACGGAGGATGAGAGGTGAACTGATAGAGGTGTATAAGATGATGAGAGGCATTGACCGTGTGGATAGTCAGAGGCTGAAATGGTTGTCACAAGAGGACACAGGTTTAAGGTGCTAGGCAGTAGGTACAGAGGGAGATGTCAGGGGTAAAGTTTCTACCCAGAGAGTGGTGTGTACGTGGAATGGGCTGCCGGCAACGGTGCTGGAGCCGGATACGATAGGGTCTTTTGAGGAACTATTGGATAGGTACATGGAACTTAGAAAAATAGAGAGCTACGGGAAAGCCCGGTAATTTCCAAGGTAGGCGCATGTTGGACACAGCTTTTCGGGCTGAAGGGCCTGTATTTTGCTGTAGGTTTTCTATAACCCGATAAGGACATCCCCAGCAGCGGGCGAAGTGCATCTCGGGACACTGTGTGGAGCTGGACGGATGTCTGACATCGCCCCGTTGAGGTGTCCTGTCTGTAATCTCACTGTGTCCCGGAGAGATGCCGGAAGGCGGGAGGAGAGGAATGTCGTGCCTTTATTCCGGAACGTCTGCCCCGTGGACCCGGGTTGGTGTGGACCCGTCAGCCCGACATCATGGCAGGTGAGTCGCTGGAAAGCATTCCGAGGAAGTAGATCGGGTTCGATGTTGGAAAGACAGGGGTTGGTCAGGGGAGACAGCGTGGCATTGTGTGCGGGGGATCAGGTCGAAGGAACTTGGCTGAGACTTTTGAAGCACCGACGGAGAGGGCCGATGAGGGGAGGGTGGTAGACTCTGTATATATAGATTTCATGAAGCAGTTTGGTATGTTTTGATATGGTAGCCTTCCCTGGAATGATGGATGACGTGATGTCCAGGGTGGGAAGTGAAGACAGAATTGGCTGGATGGTGAATGCTGGGTGGATGGGAGACCAAGGTGTGAACCCGCTGATGTGTATAAAGCCATGGGGAGTGGGTATAGGTGGAGTGGTCTTTTCCCCAGGTTGGCAGTTGGATCAAAAACAAGGAGACATCGATTTAAGGTGAGAGGTGGAAGGTTTAACCTGAACCTGAGGGACAAGGTTATTTTCTGAGCGGAGGGTAGATGGATGGAACCGGATGCTGTGGGACGTGGCCGAGGCAGGTACATCAGACACAGTCAGAGATATGCAGGCAGCAGTTTACTTTCGTTCTTTACCAATCTTTTTTATTGAGTTTCAGCTAGGTAAACAGAACAATGATAATGGTACAAAGAGATCGGGATTACATTCATAGCGGTTAACGTATACAGAAACAGACTCCGTGTCACATGTGTAATCTTCCCTCCTAATTAGTAACAAAACATGAAAAAGATTCAAAAAAGAAAATTATTTACAAGCGGAAAAGAATCGCGCAAAACTGGAAAAAAACAGAATCAGAACAAAACAAACGTTAGGCTACCATTTTTCATCGGTTAAAATCATTATTTGTCATTATTCCACTCCTGTATACATGTACAAATATCTTTCAATTTTTTTTCCAAAAGAGGACAAGACCAGAATATAAGTGTCAAGGAAGTTACCTCAGCCTTACATCTGTCACAGACAGGGTTTATATGGCAATAGAAACGAGCTGACTTATCCATGGACATATGGGCCCTATGAAGCACCGTAAATTGAATCAAAGCATGTCCAGCACACATTGAGGATGTGTTCACTAGTTGGAGAATTTTCTCCCATTTTTCTACAGGTAAACATACCTGAAGACCCCTTTCCCATTCATTCTTAATTTTATCAGATGTACCTAAACGTACTTTCGTAATTAAATCTTAAATAATTGCTATTAAACTCTTCTGATGAGAGTTTAAACTGAAATTTTTTTCTGTTATTTCAGTTTGATGTGATATTGCAAAAGTAGGTAAAATCATATTCAAAATGTTTCTTATCTGAAAAATATCTGAAATAATGTGATCTAGGCAAATTATATCGGACAGCTGTTTAGTGCTGTCCACGGACCCCTCGGTTAACGGGAAGGGTCACCGGCGTAAAACCAGTTGGGAACCCCCAGTTGAGCGGGATATGAGCCTATTCCTAAGAAAGGGAATCGTCCGGAATACACACCCTGTTCGGCCCGGATTCTACAGGGCTGAGGGGACCTTTATCATGCGGGACAACTCTGTGACTCTCTCTCCCTGTCTTTGTCTCTCTCTGTCCTCGTCTGTTAGTCATTCTCTGTTTCAGGGAGTCACAGAGCGATCCAGCACAGATAGAGGCCGTTCGGCCCTACCAGTCAAGACTGACCATGGTGTCCATCCAGCTGGTTCCAAAGGCCTGGAATCGGCTCGTATCCCTCCCAGGCCAATCCCTCTGTGTACCTGTCCAAGTGATTCTGAAATGATTCCCTTGTCCCTGCCTCAACCACGTCACATCCTGATGATGATTAAGAATAGTCAGCATGGTTTTGTCAAGGGCAGGTCGTGTCTTACGAGCGCGATTGAAGTTTTTGAGAATGTGACTAAACACATTGATGAAGGAAGAGCAGTAGATGTAGTGTATATGGATCTCAGCAAAGTATTTGATAAGGTAGCCCATGCAAGGCTTATTGAGAAAGTAAGGAGGCATGGGATTGAAGGGGACATTGCTTTGTGGATGAAGAACTGGCTTGCCCACAGAAGTCAAAGTGTGGTTCAGTGTGAAGTGGTTAATTTTGGTAGGTCATTTATGATGGCAAAATATAGTATTTATGGTAAGACTCTTGGCAGTGTGGACGATCAGAGGGGTCTTGGGGTCCGAGTCCACAGGACACTCAAAGCAGCTGCGCAGGTTGGCTCTGTGGTTGAGAAGGCGTACGGTGCATTGGCCTTCATCAATCGTGGAATTGAATTTAGGAGCCGAGTGGTAATGTTGCAGCTATATAGGGCCCTGGTCAGACCCCACGATGTACTGTGCTCAGTTCTGGTCTCCTCACTATCGGAAGGATGTGGAAACCATAGAAATGGTAGAGGAGATTTACAAGGATGTTGCCTGGATCGGGGAGTGTGCCTGATGAGAATAGTTTGAGAGAACTCGGCCTTTTCTCCTTGGAGCGACGGAGGATGAGAGGTGACATGATGCACAAGATGATGAGGGACATTGATCGTGTGGATAGTCAGAGGCTGAAATGGTTGCCACAAGAGGACACAGGTTTAAGGTGCTGGGGAGTGGGTACAGAGGGAGATGTCAGGGGTAGGTTTTTTACCCAGAGAGTGGTGAGTACGTGGAATGGGCTGCCAGCAACGGTGGTGGAGCCGGATACGATAGGGTCTTTTCAACGACTTTTGGTTAGGTACATGGAGCTTAGAAAAGTAGAGAGCTACGGGAAAGCCTGGTAATTTCCAAGGTAGGCGGAGGTTCGGCAGAGCCTCTCGGGCAGAAGGGCCTGTATTTTGCTGTAAGTTTTCTATAATCCGATAAGGACATCCCCAGGAGCGGGAGAAGTGCATCTCGGGACACTGTCTGGAGCTGGACGGATGTCTGACATCGCCCAGCTGAATTGTCCTGTCTGTAATCTCACTGTGTCCCGATGAGATGCCGGAAGGCGGGAGGAGAGGAATGTCGTGCCTTTATTCCGGAACGTCTGCCCGGTGGACCCGGGTTGGTGTGGACCCGTCAGCCCGACATCATGGCAGGTGAGTCGCTGGAAAGCATTCCGAGGGAGTAGATCGGGTTCGATGTTGGAAAGGCAGGGGTTGGTCAGGCGAGACAGCGTGGCATTGTGTGCGGTGGATCAGGTCGAAGGAACTTGATTGAGACTTTTGAAGCACCGACGGAGAGGGCCGATGAGGGGAGGGTGGTAGACTCTGTATATATAGATTTCATGAAGCAGTTTGCTATGTTTTGATATGGTAGCCTTCCCTGGAATGATGGATGACGTGATGTCCAGGGTGGGAAGTGGAGACAGAATTGGCTGGATGGTGAATGCTGGGTGGATGGGAGACCAAGGTGTGAACCCGCTGATGTGTATAAAGCCACGGGTGGTGGATATAGGTGGAGTGGTCTTTTCCCCAGGTTGGCAAGGAGACATCGATTTAAGGTGAGAGGTGGAAGGTTTAACCTGAACCTGAGGGACAACGTTATTTTCTGAGCGGAGGGTAGATGGATGGAACCGGAGGCTGTGGGACGTGGCCGAGACAGGTTCATCAGACACAGTCAGAGATATGCAGGCAGCAGTTTACTTTCTTTCTTTACCAATCTTTTTTATTGAGTTTCAGGTAGATAAACAGAACAATGATAAAGATATAAAGAGATCGGGATTACATTCATAGCGGTTAACGTATACAGAAACAGACTCCGTGTCACATCTGTAATCTTCCCTCCTGATTAGTAACTAAACATGAAAAAGATTCAAAACAGAAAATTTTTTACAAGAGGAAAAGTATCGCGCAAAACTGGAAAAAAACAGAGTCAGAACAAAACAAACGTTAGGCTACCATTTTTCATCGGTTAAAATCATTATTTGTCATTAACTCCACTCCTGTATACATGTACAAATATCTTTCAAATGTTTTTCCAAAAGAGGACAAGACCAGAATATATGTGTCAAGAAAGTTACCTCAGACTTACATCTGTCACAGACAGGGTTTATATGGCAATAGAAACGAGATAACGTATCCATGGACATATGGGCCCTATGAAGCAGCGTAAATTGAATCAAAGCATGTCCAGCACACATTGAGGATGTGTTCACTAGTTGGAGAATTTTCTCTCATTTCTCTACAGGTAAAGATACCTGAAGTCCCCTTTCCCATTCATTCTTAATTTTATCAGATGTACCTAAACGTACTTTCGTAATTAAATCATAAATAATTGCTATTAAACTCTTCTGATGAGAGTTTAAACCTAATTTTTTTCCTGTTATTTCAGTATGATGTGATACTGCACAAGTAGGTAAAATAATATTCAAAAAGTTTCCAATCTATTAATATCTGAAAAAAATGTGATCTAGGCAAATTATATCAGACAGCTGTTTAGTGCTGTCCACGGACCCCTCGGTTAACGGGAACGGTCACCGGCCTAAAACCAGTTGGGAACCCCCGGTTGAGAGGGATATGAGCCAATTCCTCAGAAACGGAATCGTCCGGAATACACACCCTGTTCGGCCCGGATTCTAGAGGGCTGAGGGGACCTTTATCATGCGGGACAACTCTGTGACTCTCTCTCCCTGTCTTTGTCTCTCTCTGTCCTCGTCTGTTAGTCATTCTCTGTTTCAGGGAGTCACAGAGCGATCCAGTACAGATAGATACCGTTCGGCCCCACCAGTCAAGACTGACCGTTGTGTCCATCCAGCTGGTTCCTAAGACCTGGAATCGGCTCGTATCCCTCCCCGCCCCATCCCTCTGTGTACCTGTCCAAGTGATTCTGAAATGATTCCCTCACCCCGGCCTCAACCACGGCACATGCTGGTGATGATTAAGAATAGTCCGCATGCCTTTGACAAGGGCAGGTCGTGTCCTACGAGCGCGATTGAAGATTTTGAGAATGTGACTGAACACATCGATGAAGGAAGAGTAATAGATGTAGTCTATGTGGATTTCAGCAAAGCATTTGATAAGGTACCCCATGTAAGGCTTATTGAGAAAGTAAGGAGGCATGGGATCCAAGGGGATGTTGCTTTGTGGATCCAGCCCTGACTTACCCACAGAAGGCAAAGAGTGGTTGTAGACGGGCCATATTCTGCATTGAGTTCGGTGACCAGTGGTGTGCCTCAGGGATCTTTTCTGGGACCCCTACTCTTTGTGATTTCTATAAATGACCTGGATGAGGAAGTAGAGGAATGCGTTAGTAAGTTTGCTGATGACACAAAGGTAGAGGTTGTTGTGTATAGTGTGGAGGGCTGTCAGAGGTAACAGCGGGACATCGACAGGATGCAAAACTGAGCTGAGAAGTGGCAGATGGAATTTAACCCTGATAAGAGTGAAGTGGTTCAGTTTGGTAGGTCAAATGTGATGGCGGAATAAAGTATTAATGGTAAGGCTCTTGGCCGTGTGGAGGATCAGAGGGATCTTGGTTTTTGAGTCCATAGGACGCTCAAAACAGCTGCACAGGTGGACTCTGTGGTTAAGAAGGCGTACGGTGTATTGGCCTTCATCAATCGTGGAATTAAATTTAGGAGCCGAGAGGTAATGTTGCAGCTATATAGGACCCTGGTCAGACCCCACTTAGAGTACTGTGCTCAATTCTGGTCCCTCACTACACGAAGGATGTGGAAACCATAGAAAGGGTGCAGAGGAGATTGACAAGGATGTGGCCTGGATTGGGGAGCATGCCTTATGAGAATAGGTTGAGTGAACTCGGCCTTTTCTCCTTGGAGCGACGGAGGATGAGAGGTGACCTGACAGAGGAGTATAAGATGATGAGAGGCATTGATCGTGTGGATAGTCAGTGGCTGAAATGGTTGCCACAAGAGAACACAGGTTTAACGTCCTGGGGAGTAGGTACAAAGGAGATGTCAGGGGTAGGTGTTTTACCCAGAGGGTGGTGAGTACGTGGAATGGGCTGCCAGCAACCGTGCTGGAGCCGGATACGATAGGGTCTTTTCAGGGACTATTGGATAGGTACATGGAGCTCAGAAAAGTAGAGAGCAAGGGGAAGCCCGGTAATTTCCAAGGTAGGCGCATGTTGGGCACAGCCTTTCGGGCAGAAGGGCCTGTATTTTGCTGTAGGTTTTCTATAATCCGATAAGGACATCCCTAGCAGCGGGCGAAGTGCATCTCGGGACACTGTGTGGAGCTGGATAGATGTCTGACATCGCCCAGCTGAGGTGTCCTGTCTGTAATCTCACTGTGTCCCGGAGAGATGCCGGAAGACGGGAGGAGAGGAATGTCGTGCCTTTATTCAGGAACGTCTGCCCAGTGGACCCGGGTTGGTGTGGACCCGTCAGCCCGACATCATGGCAGGTGAGTCGCTGGAAAGCATTCCGAGGAAGTAGATCGGGTTCGATGTTGGAAAGACAGGGGATGGTCCGGGGAGACAGCGTAGCATAGTGTGTGGGAGATCTGATCGAAGGAACTTGATTGAAACTTCTGTAGAAATGAAGGAGGAGGCTAACGAGGGGAGGTGGTTATAGGAGGAGTGGTCTTTTCCCAAGGTTGGGGGTTGGATCAAAAACAAGGAGACATCGATTGAAGGTGAGAGGTGGAAGGTTTAACCTGAACCTGAGGGACAACGTTATTTTCTGAGCGGAGGGTAGATGGATGGAACCGGAGGCTGTGGGACGTGGCCGAGGCAGGTTCATCAGACACAGTCAGAGATATGCAGGCAGCAGATTACTTTCTTTCTTTACCAATCTTTTTTATTGAGATTCAGCTAGATAAACAGAACAGTGATAATGGTACAAAGAGATCGGGATTACATTCATAGCGGTTAACGTATACAGAAACAGACTCCGTGTCACATGTGTAATCTTCCCTCATAATTAGTAACTAAACATGAAAAAGATTCCAAAAAGAAAATTTCTTACAAGAGGAAAAGAATCGCGCAAAACTGGAAAAAAACAGAATCAGAACAGAACAAACTTGGGCTACCATTTTTCATCGGTTAAAATCATTATTTGTCATTAACTCCACTCCTGTATACGCATACAAATATCTTTCAAATATTTTTCCAAAAGAGGACAAGACCAGAATATATGTGTCAAGAAAGTTATCTCAGACTTACATCTGTCACAGACAGGGATTATATGGCAATGGAAACGAGATAACTTTTCCATGGACATATGGGCCCTATGAAGCACCGTAAATTGAATCAAAGCATGTCCAGCACACATTGAGGATGTGTTCACTAGTTGGAGAATTTTCTCCCATTTCTCTACAGGTAAACATACCTGAAGACCCCTTTCCCATTCATTCTTAATTTTATCAGATGTACCTAAACGTACTTTCGTAATTAAATCTTAAATAATTGCTATTAAACTCTTCTGATGAGAGTTTAAACTGAAATTTTTTTCTGTTATTTCAGTTTGATGTGATATTGCAAAAGTAGGTAAAATCATATTCAAAATGTTTCATATCTGAAAAATATCTGAAAAAATGTGATCTAGGCAAATTATATCGGACAGCTCTTTAGTGCTGTCCACGGACCCCTCGGTTAACGGGAAGGGTCACCGGCGTAAAACCAGTTGGGAACCCCCGGTTGAGAGGGATATGAGCCAATTCCTAAGAAACGGAATCGTCCGGAATACACACCCTGTTCGGCCCGGATTCTAGAGGGCTGAGGGGACCTTTATCATGCGGGACAACTCTGTGACTCTCTCTCCCTGTCTTTGTCTCTCTCTGTCCTCGTCTGTTAGTCATTCTCTGTTTCAGGGAGCCACAGAGCGATCCAGTACAGATAGATACCGTTCGGCCCCACCAGTCAAGACTGACCGTGGTGTCCATCCAGCTGGTTCCTAAGACCTGGAATCGGCTCGTATCCCTCCCAGCCCCATCATTCTGTGTACCTGTCCAAGTGATTCTGAAATGATTCCCTCACCCCGGCCTGAACCACGTCACATGCTGGTGATGATTAAGAATAGTCCGCATGCCTTTGACAAGGGCAGGTCGTGTCCTACGAGCGCGATTGAAGTTTTTGAGAATGTGACTAAACACATCGATGAAGGAATAGTAATAGATGTAATCTATGTGGATTTCAGCAAAGCATTTGATAAGGTACCCCATGTAAGGCTTATTGAGAAAGTAAGGAGGCATGGGATCCAAGGGGATGTTGCTTTGTGGATCCAGCCCTGACTTGTCCACAGAAGGCAACGAGTGGTTGTAGACGGGCCATATTCTGGATTGATTTCGGTGACCAGTGGTGTGCCTCAGGGATCTGTTCTGGGACCCCTACTCTTTGTGATTTCTATAAATGACCTGGATGAGGAAGTAGAGGAATGCGTTAGTAAGTTTGCTGATGACACAAAGGTCGAGGTTTTTGTGTACAGTGTGGAGGGCTGTCAGAGGTAACAGCGGGACGTCAAAAGGATGCAAAACTGAGCTGAGAAGTGGCAGATGGAGTTCAACCCATATAAGTGTGAAGTGGTTCATTTTGGTAGGTCAAATGTGATGGCGGAATAATGTATTAATGGTAAGGCTCTTGGCCGTGTGGAGGATCAGAGGGGTCTTGGGGTCCGAGTCCATAGGACGCTCAAAGCAGCTGCACAGGTTGACTCTGTGGATAAGAAGGCGTACGGTGTATTAGCCTTCATCAATAGTGGGATTGAGTTTAGGAGCCGAGAGGTAATGTTGCAGATATATAGGACCCTGGTCAGACCCCACTCGGAGTACTGTGCTCAGTTCTGGTCTCCTCACTATCGGAAGGATGTGGAAACCATAGAAATGGTAGAGAGGAGATTTACAAGGATGTTGCCTGGATCGGGGAGTGTGCCTGATGAGAATAGGTTGAGTGAACTCGGCCTTTTCTCCTTGGAGCGACGGAGGATGAGAGGTGACCTGACAGAGGAGTATAAGATGATGAGAGGCATTGACCGTGTGGATAGTCAGAGGCTGAAATGGTTGCCACAAGAGAACACAGGTTTAACGTACTGGGGAGTAGGTACAGAGGGAGATGTCAGGTGTAAGGTTTTAACCCAGAGAGTGGTGAGTACGTGGAATGGGCTGCCAGCAACGGTGCTGGAGCCGGATACGATAGGGTCTTTTCAGGGACTATTGGATAGGTACATGGAGCTTAGAAAAATAGAGAGCTACGGGAAAGCCTGGTAATTTCCAAGGTAGGCGCATGTTGGGCACAGCCTTTCGGGCAGAAGGGCCTGTATTTTGCTGTAGGTTTTCTATAATCCGATATGGACATCCCCAGCAGCGGGCGAAGTGCATCTCGGGACACTGTGGGGAGCTGGACGGATGTCTGACATCGCCCAGCTGAGGTGTCGTGTCTGTAATCTCACTGTGTCCTGGAGAGATGCCGGAAGGCGGGAGGAGAGGAATGTCGTGCCTTTATTCCGGAACGTCTGCCCGGTGGACCCGGGTTGGTGTGGACCCGTCAGCCCGACATCATGGCAGGTGAGTCGCCGGAAAGCATTCCGAGGAAGTAGACCGGGTTCGATGTTGGAAAGACAGGGTTTGGTCAGGGGAGACTGCGTGGTATTGTGTGTGGGAGATCTGGTCGAAGGAACTTGACTGAGACTTTTGACGCACCGACGGAGTGGGCTGATGAGGGGAGGGTGGTAGACAAAGTATATATAGCTTTCATGAAGCCGTTTGGTATGTTTTGACATGGTAGACTCCCTTGGAATGATGGATGTCGTGATGTCCAGGGTGGGAAGTGGAGACAGAATTGGCTGGATGGTGAATGCTGGGTGGATGGGAGACCAAGGTGTGAACCCGCTGATGTGTATAAAGCCATGGGGAGGGGGGTATAGGGGGAGTTGTCTTTTCCCCAGGTTGGGGGTTGGATCAAAAACAAGGAGACATCGATTGAAGGTGAGAGGTGGAAGGTTTAACCTGAACCTGAGGGACAAGGTTATTTTCTGAGCGGAGGGTAGATGGATGGAACCGGGTGCTGTGGGACGTGGCCGAGGCAGGTACATCAGACACAGTCAGAGATATGCAGGCAGCAGATTACTTTCTTTCTTTACCAATCTTTTTTATTGAGTTTCAGGTAGATAAACAGAACAATGATAATGATACAAAGAGATCGGGATTACATTCATAGCGGTTAACGTATACAGAAACAGACTCCGTGTCACATCTGTAATCTTCCCTCCTAATTAGTAACTAAACATGAAAAAGATTCAAAAAAAGAAATTTTTTTACAAGAGGAAAAACAATCGCCCTAAACTGGAAAGAAAAAAACAAAATAAGAACAAAAGAAAAGTTGGGTACTATTTTTCATAGGGTAAAATCATTATTTGTCATTAACTCCACTCCTGTATACATGCACAAATATCTTTCCAATATTCTTCCGAGAGAGGACAAGACCAGAACATATGTGTCAAGGAAGTTACCTCAGACTTACATCTGTCACAGACAGGGTTTATATGGCAATAGAAACGAGATAACTTATCCATGGACATATGGGCCCTATGAAGCACCGTAAATCGAATCAAAGCATGTCCATCACACATTGAGGATGTGTTCACGAGTTGGAGAATTTTCTCTCATTTCTCTACAGTTAAACATACCTGCAGACCCCTTTCCCATTCATTCTTAATTTTATCAGATGTACCTAAACGTACTTTCGTAATTAAATCTTAAATAATTGCTATTAAACTCTTCTGATGAGAGTTTAAATTTTTTTCTGTTATTTCAGTTTGATGTGGCGTTGCAAAAGTAGGTAAAATCATATTCAAAATGTTTCTTATCTGAAAAATATCTGAAAAAATGTGATCTAGGCAAATTATATCGGTCTGCTGTTTAGTGCTGTCCACGGACCCCTCGGTTAACGGGAAGGGTCACCGGCCTAAAACCAGTTGGGAACCCCGGGTTGAGAGGGATATGAGCCAATTCCTCAGAAACGGAATCGTCTGGAATACACACCCTGTTCGGCCCGGATTCTACAGGGCTGAGGGGACCTTTATAATGCGGGACAACTCTGTGACTCTCTCTCCCTGTCTTTGTCTCTCTCTGTCCTCGTCTGTTAGTCATTCTCTGTTTCAGGGAGTCACAGAGCGATCCAGCACAGATAGAGGCCGTTCAGCCCCACCAGTCCAGGCTGACCATGGTGTCCATCCAGCTGGTTCCAAAGTCCTGGAATCGGCTCGTATCCCTCCCAGACCCGTCCCTCTGTGTACCTGTCCATGTGATTCTGAAATGATTCCCTGGTCCCTGCCTCAACCACGTCACATCCTGCTGCCGATTAAGAATAGTCAGCATGGCTTTGTCGTGTCTTACGAGAGAGATTGAAGTTTTTGAGAATGTGACTAAAGAAATTGATGAAGGAAGAGCAGTAGATGTAGTGTGTATGGATTTCAGCAAAGTATTTGATAAGGTAGCCCATTCAAGGCTTATTGAGAAAGAAGGAGGCATGGGATTGAAGGGGACATTGCTTTGTGGGTGAAGAACTGGCTTGCCCACAGAAGACAAAGTGTGGTTCAGTGTGAAGTGGTTCATTTTGGTAGGTCATTTATGATGGCAAAATATAGTATTTATGGTAAGACTCTTGGCAGTGTGGAGGATCAGAGGGGTCTTGGGGTCCGAGTCCATAGGACGCTCAAAGCAGCTGCGCAGGTTGACTGTGTGGTCAAGAAGGCGAACGGTGTATTGGCCTTCATCAATCGTGGAATTGAATTTAGGAGCCGAGAGGTAATGTTGCAGCTATATAGGAACCTGGTCAGACCCCACTTGGAATACTGTGCTCAGTTCTGGTCTCCTCACTATCGGAAGGATGTGGAAACCATAGAAATGGTAGAGAGGAGATTTACAAGTCTGTTGCCTGGATCGGGGAGCGTGCCTGATGAGAATAGTTTGAGTGACCTCAACCTTTTCTGCTTGGAGCGCCGGAGGATGAGAGGTGACCTGACAGAGGAATATAAGATGATGAGAGGCATTGACCGTGTGGATAGTCAGAGGCTGAAATGGATGTCACAAGAGAACACAGGTTTAAAGTACTGGGGAGTAGGTACAGAGGAGATGTCAGGGGTAGGTTCTTTACTCAGAGAGTGGTGAGTGCGTGGAATGGGCTGCCAGCAACGGTGGTGGAGCCGGATACGATGGGGTCTTTTCAGGGACTATTGGATAGGTACATGGAGCTCAGAAAAATAGAGAGCTACGGGAAAGCCTGGTAATTTCCAAGGTAGGCGCCTGTTGGGCACAGCCTTTCGGGCTGAAGGGCCTGTATTTTGCTGTAGGTTTTCTATAATCCGATAAGGACATCCCCAGGAGCGGGCGAAGTGCATCTCGGGACACTGTGTGGAGCTGGACGGATGTCTGACATCGCCCAGCTGAGGTGTCCTGTCTGTAATCTCACTGTGTCCCGGAGAGATGCCAGAAGGCGGGAGGAGAGGAATGTCGTGCCTTTATTCCGGAACGTCTGCCCCGTGGACCCGGGTTGGTGTGGACCCGTCAGCCCGACATCATGGCAGGTGAGTCGCTGGAAAGCATTCCGAGGGAGTAGATCGGGTTCGATGTTGGAAAGACAGGGGTTGGTCCGGGGAGACAGCGTGGCATTGTGTGCGGGGGATCAGGTCGAAGGAACTTGGCTGAGACTTTTGAAGCACCGACGGAGAGGGCCGATGAGGGGAGGGTGGTAGACTCTGTATATATAGATTTCATGAAGCAGTTTGGTATGTTTTGATATGGTAGCCTTCCCTGGAATGATGGATGACGTGATGTCCAGGGTGGGAAGTGGAGACAGAATTGGCTGGATGGTGAATGCTGGGTGGATGGGAGACCAAGGTGTGAACCCGCTGATGTGTATAAAGCCATGGGGAGTGGGTATAGGTGGAGTGGTCTTTTCCCCAGGTTGGCAGTTGGATCAAAAACAAGGAGACATCGATTTAAGGTGAGAGGTGGAAGGTTTAACCTGAACCTGTGGGACAAGGTTATTTTCTGAGCGGAGGGTAGATGGATGGAACCGGATGCTGTGGGACGTGGCCGAGGCAGGTACATCAGACACAGTCAGAGTTATGCAGGCAGCAGTTTACTTTCTTTCTTTACCAATCTTTTTTATTGAGTTTCAGCTAGGTAAACAGAACAATGATAATGATACAAAGAGATCGGGATTACATTCATAGCGGTTAACGTATACAGAAACAGACTCCGTGTCACACGTGTAATCTTCCCTCCTAATTAGTAACTAAACATGAAAAAGATTCAAAAAAGAAAATTATTTACAAGAGGAAAAGAATCGCGCAAAACTGGAAAAAAACAGAATCAGAACAAAACAAACTTTAGGCTACCATTTTTCATCGGTTAAAATCATTATTTGTCATTAACTCCACTCCTGTATACATGTACAAATATCTTTCAATTTTTTTTCCAAAAGAGGACAAGACCAGAATATAAGTGTCAAGGAAGTTACCTCAGCCTTACATCTGTCACAGACAGGGTTTATATGGCAATAGAAACGAGCTGACTTATCCATGGACATATGGGCCCTATGAAGCACCGTAAATTAAATCAAAGCATGTCCAGCACACTTTGAGGATGTGTTCACTAGTTGGAGAATTTTCTCCCATTTCTCTACAGGTAAACATACCTGAAGATCCCTTTCCCATTCATTCTTAATTTTATCAGATGTACCTAAACGTACTTTCGTAATTAAATCTTAAATAATTGCTATTAAACTCTTCTGATGAGAGTTTAAACTGAAATTTTTTTCTGTTATTTCAGTTTGATGTGATATTGCAAAAGTAGGTAAAATCATATTCAAAATGTTTCATATCTGAAAAATATCTGAAATAATGTGATCTAGGCAAATAATATCGGACAGCTGTTTAGTGCTGTCCACGGACCCCTCGGTTAACGGGAAGGGTCACCGGCGTAAAACCAGTTGGGAACCCCCGGTTGAGAGGGATATGAGCCAATTCGTCAGAAACGGAATCGTCCGGAATACACACCCTGTTCGGCCCGGATTCTACAGGGCTGAGGGGACCTTTATCATGCGGGACAACTCTGTGACTCTCTCTCCCTGTCTTTGTCTCTCTCTGTCCTCGTCTGTTAGTCATTCTCTGTTTCAGGGAGTCACAGAGCGATCCAGCACAGATAGAGGCCGTTCGGCCCCACCAGTCCAGGCTGACCATGGTGTCCATCCAGCTGGTTCCAAAGTCCTGGAATCGGCTCGTATCCCTCCCAGCCCCGTCCCTCTGTGTACCTGTCCATGTGATTCTGAAATGATTCCCTGGTCCCTGCCTCAACCACGTCACATCCTGGTGCCGATTCAGAATACTCATCATGGCTTTGTCAAGGGCAGGTCGTGTCCTACGAGCGCAATCGAAGGTTTTGAGAATGTGACTAAACACATTGATGAAGGAAGAGCAGTAGATGTAGTGTGTATGGATTTCAGCAAAGTATTTGATAAGGACCCCATGCAAGGCTTATTGAGAAAGAAGGAGGCATGGGATTGAAGGGGACATTCCTTTGTGGATGAAGAACTGGCTTGCCCACAGAAGACAAAGTGTGGTTCAGTGTGAAGTGGTTCATTTTGGTAGGTCATTTATGATGGCAAAATATAGTATTTATGGTAAGACTCTTGGCAGTGTGGAGGATCAGAGGGGTCTTGGGGTCCGAGTCCATAGGACGCTCAAAGCAGCTGCGCAGGTTGACTGTGTGGTTAAGAAGGCGAACGGTGTATTGGCCTTCATCAATCGTGGAATTGAATTTAGGATCCGAGAGGTAATGTTGCAGCTATATAGGTCCCTGGTCAGACCCCACTTGGAGTACTGTGCTCAGTTCTAGTCTCCTCACTATCGGAAGGATGTGGAAACCATAGAAATGGTAGAGAGGAGATTTACAAGGATGTTGCCTGGATCGGGGAGTGTGCCTGATGAGAATAGGTTGAGTGAACTCGGCCGTTTCTCCTTGGAGCGACGGAGGATGAGAGGTGACCTGACAGAGGAGTATAAGATGATGAGAGGCATTGACCGTGTGGATAGTCAGAGGCTGAAATGGTTGCCACAAGAGAACACAGGTTTAAAGTACTGGGCAGTAGGTACAGAGGGAGATGTCAGGGGTAAGGTTTTAACCCAGAGAGTGGTGAGTACGTGGAATGGGCTGCCGACTACGGTGGTGGAGCCGGATACGATGGGGCCTTTTCAGGGACTTTTGGATAGGTACACGGAGCCCAGAAAAATAGAGAGCTACGGGAAAGCCCGGTAATTTCCAAGGTAGGCGCACGTTGGGCACAGCCTTTCGGGCAGAAGGGCCTGTATTTTGCTGTAGGTTTTCTATAATCCGATATGGACATCCCCAGCAGCGGGCGAAGTGCATCTCGGGACACTGTGGGGAGCTGGACGGATGTCTGACATCGCCCAGCTGTGGTGTCCTGTCTGTAATCTCACTGTGTCGCGGAGAGATGCCGGAAGACGGGAGGAGAGGAATGTCGTGCCTTTATTCCGGAACGTCTGCCCGGTGGACCCGGTTTGGTGTGGACCCGTCAGCCCGACATCATGGCAGGTGAGTCGCTGGAAAGCATTCCGAGGGAGTAGACCGGGTTCGATGTTGGAAAGGCAGGGGTTGGCCAGGGGAGACAGCGTGGTATTGTGTGTGGGAGATCTGATCGAAGGAACTTGGCTGAGACTTTTGAAGCACCGACGGAGAGGGCCGATGAGGGGAGGGTGGTAGACTCTGTATATATAGGTTTCATGAAGCCGTGTGATATGTTTTAACAGGGTAGCCTTCCCTGGAATGATGGATGACGTGATGTCCAGGGTGGGAAGTGGAGACAGAATTGGCTGGATGGTGAATGCTGGGTGGATGGGAGACCAAGGTGTGAACCCACTGATGTGTATAAAGCCACGGGGGGTGTGTATAGTTGGAGTGGTCTTTTCCCCAGGTTGGGGGTTGGATCAAAAACAAGGAGACATCGATTGAAGGTGAGAGGTGGAAGGTTTAACCTGAACCTGAGGGACAACGTTATTTTCTGAGCGGGGGGTAGATGGATGGAACCGGAGGCTGTGGGACGTGGGCGAGGCAGGTTCATCAGACACAGTCAGAGATATGCAGGCAGCAGTTTACTTTCTTTCTTTACCAATCTTTTTTATTGAGTTTCAGGTAGATAAACAGAACAATGATAATGATAGAAAGAGATCGGGATTACATTCATAGCGGTTAACGTACACAGAAACAGACTCCGTGTCACATGTGTAATCTTCCCTCCTAATTAGTAACTAAACATGAAAAAGATTCAAAAAAAGAAAATTTTTTTACAAGAGGAAAACAATCGCCCTAAACTGGAAAAAAAACCAAAATAAGGACAAAAGAAATGTTGGGCTGCCATTTTTCATCGGTTAAAATCATTATTTGTCATTAACTCCACTCCTGTATACATGCACAAATACCTTTCCAATATTCTTCCGAGAGACGACAAGACCAGAAGATATGTGTCAAGGAAGTTACCTCAGACTTACATCTGTCACAGAGAGGATTTATATGGCAATAGAAACGAGATAACCTATCCATGGACATATGGGCCCTATGAAGCACCGAAAATTGAATGAAAGCATGTCCAGCACACATTGAGAATGTGTTCACTAGTTGGAGAATTTTCTCCCATTTCTCTACAGGTAAAGATACCTGGTCCCCTTTCCCATTCATTATTAATTTTATCAGATGTACCGAAATGTGCTTTCGTAATTAAATTATAAATAATTGCTATTAAACTCTTCTGATGAGAGTTTAAACCGAATTTTTTTTCTGTTATTTCAGTTTGATGTGATACTGCACAAGTAGGTAAAATAATATTCAAGAAGTTTCTTATCTATGAATATCTGAAAAAATGTGATCTAGGCAAATTATATCGGTCAGCTGTTTCGAGCTGCCATGGACCCCTCGGTTAACGGGAAGGGTCACCAGCCTAAAACCAGTTGGGAACCCTCGGTTGAGAGGGATATGAGCCAATTCCTAAGAAACGGAATCGTCCGGAATACACGCCCTGTTCGGCCCGGATTCTACAGGGCTGAGGGGACCTTTATCATGCGGGACATCTCTGTGACTCTCTCTCCCTGTCTTTCTCTTTCTCTCTCTCTCTCTCTCTCTCTCTCTCTCTCTCTCTCTCTCTCTCTCTCTCTCTCTCTCTCTCTCTCTCTCTCTCTCTCTCTCTGTCCTCGTCTGTTATTGATTCTCTGTTTCAGGGAGTCACAGAGCGTTCCAGTACAAATAGAGGCCGTTCGGCCCCACCAGTCAAGTCTGACCATGGTGTCCATCCAGCTGGTTCCAAGGTCCTGGAATCGGCTCGTATCCCTCCGAGTCCCGTCCCTCTGTGTACCTGTCCAAGTGATTCTGAAATGATTCCCTCATCCCGGCCTCAACCACGTCACATCCTGGTGACGATTAAGAATAGTCATCATGGCTTTGTCAAGGGCAGGTCATGTCCTACGAGCGCGATTGAAGTTTTTGAGAATGTGACAAAACACATCGATGAAGGAAGAGTAATTGATGTAGTCTATGTGGATTTAAGCAAGGCATTTGATAAGGTACCCCATGTAAGGCTTATTGAGAAAGTAAGGTGGCATGGGATCCAAGTGGATGTTGCTTTGTGGATCCAGCCCTGACTTGCCCACAGAAGGCAAAGAGTGGTTGTAGACGGGTCATATTCTGCATTGAGTTCGGTGACCAGTGGTGTGCCTCAGGTATCTGTCCTGGGACCTTTACTCTCCGTGATTTCTATAAATGACCTGGATGAGGAAGTGGAGGGATGGGTTAGTACGTTTGCTAATGACACGAAGGTAGAGGTTGTTGTGTCTCTTGTGGAGGGCTGTCAAAAGTAACAGCAGGATGTTGATAGGATGCAATACTGAGCTGAGAAGTGGCAGATGGAGTTCAACCCAGATAAGTGCGAAGTGGTTCATTTTGGTAGGTCAAATGTGATGGCAGAATAAAGTATTAATGGTAAGGCTCTTGGCCGTGTGGAGGATCAGAGGGCTTTAGGTTCCGAGTGCATAGGACGCTCAAAGCAGCTGCGCAGGTTGACTCTGTGGATAAGAAGGCAAATGGTGTATTAGCCTTCATCAATAGTGGGATTGAGTTTAGGAGCCGAGAGGTAATGTTGCAGCTATATAGGACCCTGGTCAGACCCCACTTGGAGTACTGTGCTCAGTTCTGGAGTCCTCACTACAGGAAGGATGTGGAAGCCATAGAATGGAGTGCAGAGGAGATTTACAAGGATGTTGCCTGGATCGGGGAGCGTGGCTTATGAGTATATGTTGAGTTAAAGCCTCTTCACCTTGCAGCGACGGAGGATGAGAGGGGAACTGATAGAGGTGAATGAGATTATGAGAGGCATTGATCGTGTGGATTGTCAGAGGCTGAAATGGTTGCCACAAGAGAACACAGGTTTAAAGTACTGGGCAGTAGGTACAGAGGAGATGTCAGGGGTAAGTTTATTACTCAGAGAGTGGTGAGTACGTGGAATCGGCTGCCAGCAACGGTGGTGGATCCGGATACGATAGGGTCTTTTAAGAGAGTTTTGGATAGGTACATGGAGCTTAGAGAAGTAGAGAGCTACAGAAAAGCCTGGTAATTTCTAAAGTAAGGACATGTTGGGCACAGCTGTTTAGGCTCTAGGGCCTGTATTGTGCTGTAGGTTTTCTATGTTTCTATCATCCGTTAAGGACATCCCCAGGAGCGGGCGAAGTGCATCTCGGGACACTGTGTGGAGCTGGACGGATGTCTGACATCGCCCAGCTGAGGTGTCCTGTCTGTAATCTCACTGTGTCCCGGAGAGATGCCGGAAGACGGGAGGAGAGGAATGTCGTGCCTTTATTCCGGAGCGTCTGCCCGGTGGACCCGGGTTGGTGTGGACCTGTCAGCCTGACATCATGGCAGGTGAGTCGCTGGAAAGCATTCCGAGGGAGTAGATCGGGTTCGATGTTGGAAAGACAGGGGTTGGTCAGGGGAGACAGCGTGGCATTGTGTGTGGGGGATCAGGTCGAAGGAACTTGAATGAAACTTCTGTAGAAATGAAGGAGAGGGATGATGAGGGGAGGGTGGTAGACTCTGTATAAATAGATTTCATGAAGTCGTTTGGTATGTTTTCCCATGGGAGGCTGTCCTTGATGGATGACGTGATGTCCTGGGTGAGAAGTGGAGACAGAATTGGCTGGATGGTGAATGCTGGGTGGATGGGAGACCAAGGTGTGAACCCACTGATGTGTATAAACCCATGGGGGGTGGGTATAGGTGGAGTGGTCTTTTTCCCAGGTTGGGGGTTGGATCAAAAACAAGGAGACATCGATTGAAGGTGAGAGGTGGAAGGTTTAACCTGACCCTGAGGGACAAGGTTATTTTCCGAGCGGAGGGTAGATGGATGGAACCGGAGGCTGTGGGACGTGGCCGAGGCAGGTACATCAGACACAGTCAGAGATATGCAGGCAGCAGTTTACTTTCTTTCTTTACCAATCTTTTTTATTGAGTTTCAGGTAGATAAACAGAACAATGATATTGATACAAAGAGATCGGGATTACATTAACAGCGGTTAACGTACACAGAAAGAGACTCCGAATCACATGTGCAGTCTACCCTCCTAATTAGTAACTAAACATGAAAAAGATTCAAAAAAGAAAATGTTTTGCAAGAGGAAAAACAATCGCCCTAAACTGAAAAAAAAAAAAACAACATAAGAACAAAACAAAAGTTGGGCTATCATTTTTCATCGGTTAAAATCATTATTTGTCATTAACTCCACTCCTGTATACATGTAGTAATATCTTTCCAATATTTTTCCGACAGAGGACAAGACCAGAACATATGTGTCAAGGAAGTTATCTCAGACTTAAATCTGTCACTGACAGGATTTAAATGGCAATAGAAACGAGCTAACTTTTCCTTGGACTTATGGGCCTATGAAGCACCATAAATTGAATCAAAGCATGTCCAGCACACATTAAGGATGTGTTCACTAGTTGGAGAATTTTCTCCCATTTTTCTACAGGTAAAGATACCTGAAGTTCCCTTTCCCATTCATTCTTAATTTTATCAGATGTACCTAAATGTACTTTCGTAATTAAATCATAAATAATTGCTATTAATCTCTTCTGATAAGAGTATAAACCTTTTTTTTGTTATTTCAGTTTGATATGATATTGCAAAAGTAGGTAAAATCATATTCAAAATGTTTCTTATCTGAAAAATATCTGAAAAAATGTGATCTAGGCAAATTATATCGGACAGCTGTTTAGAGCTGTTCACGGACCCCTCGGTTAACGGGAAGGGTCACCGGCGTAAAACCAGTTGGGAACCCTCGGTTGAGAGGGATATGAGCCAATTCCTAAGAAACGGAATCGTCCGGAATACACACCCTGTTCGGCCTGGATTCTACAGGGCTGAGGGGACCTTTAGCATGCGGGACAACTCTGTGACTCTCTCTCCCTGTCTTTGTCTCTCTCTGTCCTCGTCTGTTAGTCATTGTCTGTTTCAGGGAGTCACAGAGCGATCCAGTACAGATAGATACCGTTCGGCCCCACCAGTCCAGACTGACCGTGGTGTCCATCCAGCTGGTTCCTAAGACCTGGAATCGGCTCGTATCCCTCCCCGCCCCATCCCTCTGTGTACCTGTCCAAGTGATTCTGAAATGATTCCCTCATCCCGGCCTCAACCACGTCACATGCTGGTGACGATTAAGAATAGTCCACATGCCTTTGTCAAGGGCAGGTCGTGTCCTACGAGCAAGATTGAAGTTTTTGAGAATGTGACTAAACACATTGATGAAGGAAGAGCAGTAGATGTAGTGTGTATGGATCTCAGCAAGGCATTTGATAAGGTACCCCATGCAAGGCTTATTGAGAAAGTAAGGAGGCATGGGATCCAAGGGGGCATCGCTTTGTAGATCAGGAACTGGCTTGCCCACAGAAGGCAAAGAGTGGTTGTAGACGGGCCATATTCTGCATTGAGTTCGGTGACCAGTGGTGTGCCTGAGGGATCTGTTCTGGGACACCTACTCTCCGCGATTTTTATAAATGACCTGGATGAGGAAGTGGAGGGATGGTATCGTAGGTTTGCTGATGACACAAAGGTTGGGGCGTTGTGTATAGTGAGGAGGGCTGTCAGAGGTAAGAGCGGGACATTGACAGGATGCAAATCTGAGCTGAGAAGTGGCAGATGGAGTTCACCCCAGGTAAGTGCGAAGTGGTTCATTTTGGTAGGTCAAAGGTGATGGTGGAATAAAGTATTAATGGTAAGACTCTTGGCCGTGTGGAGGATCAGAGGGGTCTTGGGGTCCGAGTCCATAGGACGCTCAAAGCAGCTGCACAGGTTGACTCTGCGGTTAAGAAGGCGTACGGTGCATTGGCCTTCATCAATCGTGGGATTGAGTTTCAGAGCCGAGAGGTGATGTTGCAGCTATATAGGACCCTGGTCAGACCCCCCTTGAAGTACTGTGCTCAGTTCTGGTCGCATCACTATAGGAAGGATGTGGAAGCCATAGAAAGGGTGCAGAGTAGATTTACAAGGATGTGGCCTGGATTGGGGAGCGTGCCTTATGAGAATAGGTTGAGTGAACTCGGCCTTTTCTCCTTGGAGCGACGGAGGATAAGAGGTAAACCTGATAGAGTTGTATGAGATGATGAGAGGCATTGATCGTGTGGATAGTCAGAGGCTGAAATGGTTGCCACAAGAGGACACAGGTTTAAAGTGCTGGGGAGTAGGTACAGAGGAGAGGTCAGGGGTAAGTTGTTTACCCAGAGAGTGGTGAGTACGTGGAATGGGCTGCCAGCAACGGTGCTGGAGCCGGATACGATAGGGGCTTTTAAGAGAGTTTTGGATAGGTACATAGAGCTTAGAGAAGTAGAGAGCTACAGAAAAGCCAGGTCATTTCTAAGGTAAGGACATGTTGGGCACAGCTGTTTAGGCTGAAGGGCCTGTATTGTGCTGTAGGTTTTCTATGTGTCTATGTTTCTATTATCCGGTAAGGACATCTCCAGGAGCGGGCGAAGTGCATCTCGGGACACTGTGTGGAGCTGGACGGATGTCTGACATCGCCCAGCTGAGGTGCCCTGTCTGTAATCTCACTGTGTCCCGGAGAGATGCCGGAAGACGGCAGGAGAGGAATGTCGTGCCTTTATTCCGGAACGTCAGCCCGGTGGACCCGGGTTGGTGTGGACCCGTCAGCCTGACATCATGGCAGGTGAGTCGCTGGAAAGCATTCCGAGGGAGTAGATCGGGTTCGATGTTGGAAAGGCAGGGGTTGGTCAGGGGAGACAGCGTGGCATTGTGTGCGGGGGATCAGGTCGAAGGAACTTGATTGAGACTTTTGAAGCACCGACGGAGAGGGCCGATGTGGGGAGGGTGGTAGACTCTGTATATATAGACTTCATGAAGCCGTTTGGTATGTTTTCCCATGAGAGGCTGTCCTTGAATGATGGATGACGTGATGTCCTGGTTGGGAAGTGGAGACAGAATTGGCTGGATGGTGAATGCTGGGTGGATGGGAGACCAAGGTGTGAACCCACTGATGTGTATAAAGCCACGGGGGGTGGGTGTAGGTGGAGTGTTCTTTTCCCTAGGTTGGGGGTTTGTATCAAAAACAAGGAGACATCGATTTAAGGTGAGAGGTGGAAGGTTTAACCTGAACCTAAGGGACAACGTTATTTTCTGAGCGGAGGGTAGATGGATGGAACCGGATGCTGTGGGACGTGGCCGAAGCAAGTACAACAGACACAGTCAGAGATATGCAGGCAGCAGTTTACTTTCTTTTTTTACCAATCTTTTTTATTGAGTTTCAGGTAGATAAACAGAACAATGATAATGATACAAAGAGATCGGGATTACATTCATAGCGGTTAACGTATACAGAAACAGACTCCGTGTCACATGTGTAATGTTCCCTCCTAATTAGTAACTAAACATGAAAAAGATTCAAAAAAGAAAATGTTTTGCAAGAGGAAAAAAAATCTCCCTAAACTGAAAAAAAAAACAACATAAGAACAAAACAAAAGTTGGGCTATCATTTTTCATCGGTAAAAATCATTATTTGTCATTAACTCCACTCCTGTATACATGCACAAATATCTTTCCAATATTTTTCCGAAAGAGGACAAGACCAGAACATATGTGTCAAGGAAGTTACCTCAGACTCACAGAGAGGATTTATATGGCAATAGAAACGAGCTAACTTTTCCTTGGACTTATGGGCCCTATGAAGCACCATAAATTGAATCAAAGCATGTCCAGCACACATTAAGGATGTGTTCACTAGTTGGAGAATTTTCTCCCATTTCTCTACAGGTAAAGATACCTGAAGTTCCTTTTCCCATTCATTCTTAATTTTATCAGATGTACCTAAAAGTACTTTCGTAATTAAATCATAAATAATTGCTATTAATCTCTTCTGATAAGAGTTTAAACCTATTTTTTTTGTTATTTCAGTTTGATATGATATTGCAAAAGTAGTTAAAATAATATTCAAAATGTTTCAAATCTGTGAATTTCAAAAAATGTGATCTAGGCAAATTATATCAGACAGCTGTTTAGTGCTGTCCTCGGACCCCTCGGTTAACAGGAAGGGTCACCGGCGTAAAACCAGTTGGGAACCGCCGGTTGAGAGGGATATGAGCCAATTCGTCAGAAACGGAATCGTCCGGAATACACACCCTGTTCGGCCCGGATTCTACAGGGCTGAGGGGACCTTTACCATGCGGGACAACTCTGTGACTCTCTCTCCCTGTCTTTGTCTCTCTCTGTCCTTGTCTGTTAGTCATTGTCTGTTTCAGGGAGTCACAGAGCGATCCAGTACAGATAGATACCGTTCGGCCCCACCAGTCAAGACTGACCGTGGTGTCCATCCAGCTGGTTCCAAAGTCCTGGAATCGGCTCGTATCCCTCCCAGCCCCATCCCTCTGTGTACCTGTCCAAGTGATTCTGAAATGATTCCCTCATCCCGGCCTCAACCACGACACATGCTGGTGATGATTGAGAATAGTCCGCATGCCTTTGACAAGGGCAGGTCGTGTCCTACGAGCGCGATTGAAGTTTTTGAGAATGTGACTAAACACATCGATGAAGGAAGAGTAATAGATGTAGTGTGTATGGATTTCAGCAAAGCATTTGATAAGGTAGCCCATGCAAGGCTTATTGAGAAAGTAAGGAGGCATGGGATCCAAGGGGGCATCGCTTTGTGGATCAGGAACTGGCTTGCCCACAGAAGGCAAAGAGTGGTTGTAGACGGGCCATATTCTGCATTGAGTTCGGTGACCAGTGGTGTGCCTGAGGGATCTGTTCTGGGACACCTACTCTCCGCGATTTTTATAAATGACCTGGATGAGGAAGTGGAGGGATGGTATCGTAGGTTTGCTGATGACACAAAGGTTGGGGCGTTGTGTATAGTGAGGAGGGCTGTCAGAGGTAAGAGCGGGACATTGACAGGATGCAAATCTGAGCTGAGAAGTGGCAGATGGAGTTCACCCCAGGTAAGTGCGAAGTGGTTCATTTTGGTAGGTCAAAGGTGATGGTGGAATAAAGTATTAATGGTAAGACTCTTGGCCGTGTGGAGGATCAGAGGGGTCTTGGGGTCCGAGTCCATAGGACGCTCAAAGCAGCTGCACAGGTTGACTCTGCGGTTAAGAAGGCGTACGGTGCATTGGCCTTCATCAATCGTGGGATTGAGTTTCAGAGCCGAGAGGTGATGTTGCAGCTATATAGGACCCTGGTCAGACCCCACTTGGAGTACTGTGATCAGTTCTGGTCCCTCACTATTGGAAGGATGTGGAAGCCATAGAAAGGGTGCAGAGGAGATTTACAAGGATGTGGCCTGGATTGGGGAACGTGCCTTATGAACACAGGCTGAGTGAACTCGGCCTTTTCACCTTGGAGCGACGGAGGACGAGGGGTGACCTGATAGAGGTGTATGAGATGATGAGAGGCATTGATAGTGTGGATAGTCAGAGGCTGAAATGGTTGCCACAAGAGAACACAGGTTTAAAGTGCTGGGGAGTAGGTACAGAGGAGAGGTCAGGGGTAAGTTGTTTACTCAGAGAGTGGTGAATGCGTGGAATGGGCTGCCAGCAACGGTGCTGGAGCCGGATACGATAGGGGCTTTTAAGAGAGTTTTGGATAGGTACATGGAGCTTAGAGAAGTAGAGAGCTACAGAAAAGCCAGGTAATTTCTAAGGTAAGGACATGTTGGGCACAGCTGTTTAGGCTGAAGGGCCTGTATTGTGCTGTAGGTTTTCTATGTGTCTATGTTTCTATTATCCGGTAAGGACATCTCCAGGAGCGGGCGAAGTGCATCTCGGGACACTGTGTGGAGCTGGACGGATGTCTGACATCGCCCAGCTGAGGTGTCCTGTCTGTAATCTCACTGTGTCCCGGTGAGATGCCGGAAGGCGGGAGGAGAGGAATGTCGTGCCTTTATTCCGGAACGTCAGCCCGGTGGACCCGGGTTGGTGTGGACCCGTCAGCCCGACAGATGCCGGTGAGGCCGCACTTGGAGTATTGAGTTCAGTTCCGGTCTCCCTGTCACAGGGAGGGTGGGATTGAACTGGGAAGAGAGCAGAACAGATTCCCAAGGATGTTGCCAGGACCTGGGTGACTGATTCACAGGGAGAGGGTGGACAGGTGGGGCTTTGTTCCTTGGTGGGTGCGAGACCGAGAGGCGAGCGCACTGTCGGGTATAAAACCATATGGTGTAGAGATAGGTGGAGTGGTCCTTTCCCCTGGGTGGGGCGAATTGAAGACAAAGAAACATCGATTGAAGGTGAGAGGTGGAAGGTTTTACCAGAACCTGAGGGGCAACGTTATTTCACACAGTGGATGGTAGATCGATGGAACCGGATGCCGGGGGACGTGGCCGAGGCAGGTACAACAGACACGGTCAGAGATATGTGGACAGCAGTTGAGAGCAATGTTTCCCAACCTGGGGGTTCACGGACCCCTCAGTTAACGGGAAGGGTCCCCGGTGTCAAACCGGTTGGGGACTTCTGGTTGAGAGGGATATGAGCCAGTTCCTGAGAAATTGAATCATCTGGAATACACACCTTGTTCAGCCTGGATTGCACGGGGCTGAGGGGACCTTTAGCATGCGGGACAACTCTGTGACTCTCTCTCCCTGTCTTTGTCTCTGTCTGTCCTCGTCTGTTGTTGATTCTCTGTTTCAGGGAGTCACAGAGCGATCCAGTACAGATAGATACCGCTCGGCCCCACCAGTCAAGACTGACCGTGGTGTCCACCCAGCTGGTTCCAACGTCCTGGAATCGGCTCGTATCCCTCCCAGCCCCGTCCCTCTGTGTACCTGTCCATATGATTCTGAAATGATTCCCTCATCCCGGCCTCAACCACGTCACATCCTGGTGACGGTTAAGAATAGTCAGCATGGCTTTGACAAGGGCAGGTCGTGTCCTACGAGCACGATTCAAGTTTTTGAGAATGTGACTAAACACACCGATGAAGGAAGAGCAGTAGATGTTGTATATGTGGATTTCAGCAAGGCATTTGATAAGGTACTGCATGCAAGGCGTATTGAGAAAGTAAGGGGCCATGGGATCCAAGGGGATGTTGCTTTGTGGATCCAGAACTGGCTTGCCCACAGAAGGCAAAGAGTGGTTGTAGACGGGTCATATTCTGCATGGAGGTCGGTGACCGGAGGTGTGCCTCGGGGATCTGTTCTGGGACGCTTACTATTTGTTATTTTTATAAATGACCTGGATGAGAAAGTGGAGGGATGGGTGAGTAAGTTTGCTGATGACACAAAGTTTGGGGTGTTGTGGATAGTGTGGAGGGCTGTCAGAGGTAACAGCGGCACATTGATAGGATGCAAAACTGAGCTGAGAAGTGGCAGATGGAGTTCCACCCAGATAAGTGTGAAGTGGTTCATTTTTGTAGGTCAAATATGATGGCAGAATATAGAATTAATGTTAAGACTCTTGGCAGTGTGGAGGATCAGAGGGATCTTGGGGTCCGAGTCCACAGGACGCTCAAAGCAGCTGCGCAGGTAGACTCTGTGATTAAGATGGCGTACGGTGTATTGGCCGTCATCAATCGTGGGATTGAGTTTAGGAGCCGAGAGGTAATGTTGCAGCTATATAGGACCCTGGTCAGACCCCACTTAGAGTACTGTGCTCAGTTCTGGTTTCCTCACTACAGGAAGGATGTGCAAACCATAGAAAGGGTGCAGAGGTGATTTACAAGGATGTTGCCTGGATCGGGGAGCATGCCTTATGAGAACAGGTTGAGTGAACTCAGCCTTTTCTCCTTGGAGCGACGGAGGATGAGAGGTGACCTGACAGAGGAGTATAAGATGATGAGAGGGATTGACCGTGTGGATAGTCAGAGGCTGAAATGGTTGCCACAAGAGGACACAGGTTTAAGGTGCTGGGGAGTAGGTACAGAGGAGAGGTCTGGGGTAAGTTTTATACTCAGAGAGTGGTGAGTGCGTGGAATGGGCTGTCGGTGACGGTGGTGGAGGCGGATACGATAGGGTCTTTTAAGAGACTCCTGGACAGGTACATGGAGCTTAGAGAAGTAGAGAGCTACGGAAAAGCCTGGTCATATCTATGGTAAGGACAAGCTCGGCACAGCTATTTAGGCTCAAGTGCCTGTATTGTGCTGTAGGTCTTCTGTGTTTGTATAAACCGGTAAGGACATCCCCAGGAGCGGGCGAAGTGCATCTCCGGACACTGTGTGGATCAGGACGAAAGTGTCTGACCCCCTGGCTGAGGCATCCTGTCTGTAATCTCTCTGTGTCTCGGTGAGATGCCGGAAGACGGGAGGAGAGGAATGTTGTGCCTTTATTTCGGAACTATTTGCTATTATTTCGAAATTTCGGAATAATTGCTATTAAACTCTCCAGATAAGGGTTTACAACTAATTGTTTTCTGTTAGTTCAGGTTGATGTGATATTGCAAAAGTAGGTAAAATAATACTCAAGTTTCTAATCTGTAAATATCTTTAAAAATGTCATCTGGGCAAATTATATCGGTCAGTAGTTTAGAGCAAAGTTTCCCAACACGGGGTCCATGGACCCCTCGGTTAACGGGAAGGGTCACCGGCGTAAAACCGGTTGGGGACCTCTGGTTGAGAGCGATATGAGCCAGTTCCTGAGAAATTGAATCATCCGGAATGCACACCTTGCATGAGTATGCATTATGATCAGAGATTAAGGGAGCTAGGGCTTTACTCTCTGGAGAGAAGGAGGGTGAGGGGAGACATGATAGAGGTGTACAAGATATTAAGAGGAATAGACAGAGTGGACAGCCAGTACCTCTTCCCCGGGGCACCACTGCTCAGTACAAGAGGACATGGCTTTAAGGTAAGGGGAGGGAAGTTCAAGTGGGATATTAGAGGAAGGTTTTTCACTCAGAGATTGGTTGGTGCGTGGAACGCACTGCCTGAGTCAGTGGTGGGGGTAGATACACTAGTGAAGTTTAAGAGACTACTAGACAGGTATATGGAAGAACTTAAGGTGGGGGTGGGTTTTATGGGGGGCAGGGTTTAAGGGTCGGCACAACATTGTGGGCCGAAGTGCCTGTAATGGGCTGTACTATTCTATGTTCTATAAGAACAAAACAAAAGCTGGGCTGTCATGTTTCATCGGTTAAAGTCATTATTTGTCATTAACTCCACTCCTCAATACATGAACATGTCAGGAGGGGCCGGTTGCGCTAAGACTCAAGTGCATACCAATGAATGTTCTTTTACCAGGATTTTATTAGTGCCTACTGGGGCAACAGTCTTCCAACAGCCGGAGGCAGGCACGAAGCCGGAATGGCAGGCGGAGGTCTTACCCGGGAAAGGCTGTCCGGCGAGGGCAGACGATTACGGGTGCTGCAGGCAAGAATCAAGTTCCAAACAGGCATAATCCGGAAACACAGAATTCAACAATTTCCTTTGACAGTAGTCGCTATAGCACGCTGGAACGACTCAGTTCAGGACTGGGACGAACAGATAGAGAGTGTGCGTCGAGGAAGGGTTTAAGTGGACCGGGTAATGAGCGAGAACAGAAACAGGTGGGTGCTATTGAGGGGATAAGTGGGTAACTGGCGAGAGTCCCATTAGGGAAGGGGCAGGTTCAAAGCCCACATGGCCAGGTGAAAGGAGGTAGAATTTAAGGGCTGTCGTGGTCCAGAGCCCCTTTGACCCCGTGTTCAGGCCGGATCCTGAACAGGACATAAAGTTATTGAGAAGGATTCGGTACAGGTCAGCTTACATCATATGAAAACGTTGAATAAATGGTCTCCAGGTTTCTTCATATTTAACCCAAGGGTCGATAGTGACACTCCTACTTTTTTCGAAGTTCAAACGTTTTATAGTTAGAGAAAACCATTGAAATGTAGTTGGGGGGTTAGAATATTTCCATTGAAATAAAATGGATCTTCTGGTTATTAATGTAACAAACGCAATTAAAGGGCAAGCTGAAGGGAATAATTGACTCGAGTCCATCACTGGTAATCCAAACAATTGCAGTAATAGGATGAGGTCGTAAAGCAATCCGCAAAATAGCTGAAATAATCTCAAAAATATCTTTCCAAAATTTTTCCAAAAGAGGACAAGACCAGAACATATGTTTAGCATGCGGGACAACTCTGTGACTCTCTCTCCCTGTCTTTGTCTTTCTCTGTCCTCGTCTGTTAGTTATTCTCTGTTTCAGGGAGTCACAGAGCGATCCAGCACAGATAGAGGCCGTTCGGCCCCACCAGTCAATGATGTCCACAGATCTGGTTGCAAAGTCCTGGAATCGGCTCGTATCCCTCCCAGTCCCGTCCCTCTGTGTCCCTGTCCATGTGATTCTGAAACAATTTCCTTGTCCCTGACTCAACCACTTCATCTGGCAGCTTGCCCCATAGACTCACCACCCTTTTACCTGAAAACGGTGCCCCGCACAACCCTTTTGAACCCTTCTCCTCTCGTACTAATGGGATTGCGGGATTTTTATTGACTAGGTCGGAGGGTTGGGAACAGCAGATGGAATTTAATTCGGCTGACTGCGAGGTGTTACATTTGGGAAGCACCGATCGAGGGAGGAGCTTTGCATTGAACATGGTGTCCATCCGGCTGGTTCCAACGTCCTGGAATTGGCTCGTATCCCTCCAGCCCCGTCCCTCTGTGTCCCTGTCCATGTGATTCTGAAATGATTCCCTCCTCCCTGCCTCAACCACGTCACATCCTGGTGACGGTTAAGAATAGTCAGCATGGCTTTGTCAAGGGCAGGTCGTGCCTTACGAGCGCGATTGAAGTTTTTGAGAATGTGACTAAACACATTGATGAAGGAAGAGCAGTAGATGTAGTGTATGTGGATTTCAGCAAGGCATTTGATAAGGTACCCCATGCAAGGCTTCTTGAGAAAGTAAGGAGGACACATCAGTGACGTGTCCTGTCAGTAATCTCACTGAGTTCCGGAAGGCGGGAGGAGAGGAATGTCGTGCCTTTATTCCGGAACGTCTGCCCGGTGGACCCGGGTTGGTGTGGACCCGTCAGCCCGACATCATGGCAGGTGAGTCGCTGGAAATAATTCCGAGGGAGTAGATCGGGTTCGATGTTGGAGAGACAGGGGTTGGCCAGGGGAGACAGCGTGGCATTGTGTGTGGGAGATCTGGTCGAAGGAACTTGATTGAGAATTTTGAAGCACTGACGGACTGGCGAGCAGCAAATGGAATTTAATTCGGATTCCTGCGAGGTGTTACATTTGGGAAGCACCGATCGAGGGAGGAGCTTTGCATTGAACAGAGGTGCCCCGGGTACAGGTGTACGACAGAGAGACATTGGAGTACAAGGACATGGTTCCCTTGAAGTGGGGTCACAGGTCGACAAAGATGGTGAAGAAAGATTTTGGATTGCTGTCCTTCATTGGTCTGGGCTCAGAGTTCCGGAGTTGTGGAGGTCACGTGTCACTTGTCCGAGATGCCGATGAGGCCGCACTTGGAGTATTGAGTTCAGTTCCGGTCACCCTGTCACAGGGAGGGTGGGACTGAACTGGGAAGAGAGCAGAACAGATTCCCAAGGATGTTGCCAGGACCTGGGTGACAGATTCACAGGGAGAGGGTGGACAGGCTGGGCCTTTGCTCCTGGCTGGGTAAGAGACTGGGGGGTCAGTCCACTGATGTGTATAAAGCAAGGGGTTGTGGGGATAGGTGGAGTGGTCTTTTATCCAGGGTGGGGGAATTGAAGACAAGGGGCTATCATGGCTGAGGCATCCTGCCTGTAATCTCTCTGTGTCTCGGTGAGATGCCAGAAGACGGGAGGAGAGGAATGTTCTGCCTTTATGTCGGAACTATTTGCTATTATTTCGAAATTTCGGAATAATTGCTATTAAACATTTCTGATAGGGATGTACAACTTAATTTTTTTCTGTTATTTCAGTTTGATGTGATATTGCAAAAGTAGGTAGAATAATACTCAAGCTTCTAATCTGTAAATATCTAAAAAAATGTGATCTGGGCAAATTATGTCGGTCAGCAGTTTAGAGCAAAGTTTTCCAACACGGGGTCCATGGACCCCTCGGTTAACGGGAAAGGTCACCGGCGTCAAACCGGTTGGGAATCCTCCGGTTGAGAGCGATATGAGCCGTTTCCTGAGAAACGGAATCTTCTGGAATACGCACCCTGTTTGGTCCAGATGCCCTGTGGCTGAGCAAACCTTTACCATGCGGGACAACTCTGTGACTCTCTCTCGCTCCCTGTCTTTGTCTCTCTCTGTCCTCGTCTGTTGTTGATTCTCTGTTTCTGTGAGTCACAGAGCGATCCAGCACAGATTGAGGCCGTTCAGCCCCACCAGTCAAGGCTAACCATGGTGTCCATCCAGCTGGTTCCAACGTCCTGGATCGGCTGTTATTTTTATAAATGTCCTGGATGAGGAAGTGGAGGGATGGGTGAGTAAGTTTGCTGATGACACAAAGGTTGGAGGTGTTGTGGATAGTGTAGAGGGCTGTCAGAAGTAACAGCGGGACATTGATAGGATGCAAAACTGGGCTGATAAATGGCAGATGGAGTTCAACCCAGATAAGTGTGAAGTGGTCCATTTTAGTATGTCAATTATGATGGTGGAATAAAGTTGTTTATGGTAAGTCTCTTGGCCGTGTGTAAAATCAGAGGGCTCTAGGTTCCGAGTGCACAGGATGCTCAAAGCAGCTGCGCAGGTTGACTCTGCGGATAAGAAGGCAAATGGTGTATTAGCCTTCATCAATCGTGGGATTGAGTTTAGGAGCCGAGAGGTAATGTTGCATCTATACAGGATCCTGGTCAGCCCTCACTTGGAGTACTGTGCTCAGTTCTGGTCTCCTCACTACAGGAATGATGTGGAAGCCATAGAAAGGGTGCAGAGGAGATTTACTAGGATGTTGCCTGGATCGGGGAGCGTGCCTTATGAGAATAGGTTGAGTGAAATCCTTTTCTCCTTGGAGCGACGGAGGATGAGAGGTGACCTGACAGAGGAGTATAAGATGATGAGAGGCATTGACCGTGTGGGTAGTCAGAGGCTGAAATGGTTGCCATAAGAGGACACAGGTCTAAGGTGCTGGGGAGTAGGTACAGAGGAGATGTCAGGAGTAAGTTTTTTACTCAGAGAGTGGTGAGTGTGTGGAATGGGCTGCCGGCAACGGTGGTGGAGGCGGATACGATGGGGTCTTTTAAGAGTGTTTTGGACAGGTACATGGAGCTTAGAGATGTAGAGAGCTACAGAAAAGCCTGGTCATATCTATGGTAGGGACATGTTGGGCACAGTTTTTTGGGCTGAAGGGCCTGTATTGTGCTGTAGGTTTTCTATGTTTCTATAATCCGATAAGGACATCTCCAGGAGCGGGAGAAGTGCATCTCGGGACACTGTGTGGAGCTGGACGGATGTCTGACATCGCCCAGTTGAGACGTCCTGTCTGTAATCTCACTGTGTCCCGGTGAGATGCCGGAAGGCGGGAGGAGAGGAATGTCGTGCCTTTATTCCGGAACGTTTGCCCGCTGGACCCGGGTTGGTGTGGACCCGTCAGCCCGACATCATGGCAGGTGAGTCGCTGGAAAGCATTCCGAGGGAGTAGATCGGGTTCGATGTTGGAAAGGCAGGGGTTGGCCAGGGGAGACAGCGTGGTATTGTGGAGAAGCCTGATGAGGGGAGGGTGGTAGACGCAGTATATATAGATCTCATGAAGCCGTTTGGTATGTTTTCCCATGGTAGTTTGCCCGGGAATGTTGGATCACGTGGTCCAGGGAGGGAAGTGGAGACATAATTGACTGGATGGTGGTGGAGGGCTCTGGGTGCTGGTGGGTCTTGTCCGTGGGTGCTGGTGAGAGGATGTTTCTCAGAGTGGAAGCCTCTGACTAGTGGGATCGTGGGATTGTGATCAGCTGGGTCGGAGGGCTGGGGAGCAGCAAATGGAATTTAATTCGGATTCCTGCGAGGTGTTACATTTGGGAAGCACCGATCGAGGGAGGAGCTTTGCATTGAACAGAGGTGCCCCGGGTACAGGTGTACGACAGAGAGACATTGGAGTACAAGGACATGGTTCCCTTGAAGTGGGGTCACAGATCGACAAAGATGGTGAAGAAAGATCTTGACTCGCTGTCCTTCATTGGTCTGGACTCAGAGTTCCGGAGTTGGTGAGGTCACGTGTCACTTGTCCGAGATGCCGGTGAGGCCGCACTTGGAGTATTGAGTTCAGTTACGGGCACCCTGTCACAGGGAGGGTGGGACTGAACTGGGAAGAGAGCCGAACAGAGTCAGAAGGATGTTGCCAGGACCTGGGTGACAGATTCAGAGGCAGAGGGCGGACAAAGTGGGGCTTTGCTGTTGGGTGTGTGGGAGACCGAGGGGTGAGCCCACTGTCGTGTATAAAACCTTGCGGTGTAGGTATAGGTGGAGTGGTGTTTATCCCAAGCTGGGGCAATTGCAAACCCTTAGAATGTAGATTTCAGGTCAGAGGTGGATCAAAACCTGAAGGGGTGGGGGCGTAACTTTCTTTTTCTGTTACACAGCGGCTGGTCTGGGTCTGTGGAACCAGCTGCCGGAGGAAGTGGTCCGGGGCTGTAACTTTAGGTAGGCTTAGAAGTATTCGGGCAGGTGCAGTGATGGCTATAGTTCGGAGGGACAAGCGCCAAGCGTCGTTTGCCGGGATCAGTTTGAAAGCGCACCAGGGGTCAACGTGGGTGCGATGGTCCTACGGCCCTCCGTCCCTGTGCGTCGATGTGAACCCCCTCTCTCTCATTGACCCTGTTCCTGCCGGCGTCTCTCTCTCTCTTTCTCTCAGAGCGTCGTGGAGCATTACATTATGGACGCAGGCCCCGAGTCCCACCCCCTCCACGTCCCTGCAGAGGTGCTTGCGCTACGGCGCTCTTGCCCCTGCCTCGCGCTCTTCCTTCGGCAGCTGGCTCCATCCAACCGCCCCCCCACCCTGCCCGGAAGGTTCAGCCGGAACCCGACGGGCAATTTTAATCCCCCCCCCCGCACAGTGACACTGGGGGAAGTGCCAGAGGCTGGTCGAGGAAAGTTTAGTGCAGGAGTTCGGAACGCTTTTTCAGCTTCAGCCACGGACCTATCCCGTTACGTGAGGGGCCCGCACTGACCCCAGGCTGGGAGACCCTGATTTCGGGGGATGTGGGCCAGACGCTGGAGGAACGGGATCGGATCGAGTGCGTGCCTGGGTTGGCCCGTGGACGCCCTGGGCAGGCGGGGGCTCGACCTGGCGATGTACGGCTCTGTGACTCCCTGTGTCGCTGCGTGTTCCCCCGTTTCTCTCTCTCTCTCTCTGTCTGTGTGCGTGTGTGTCTGTGATTCTCTCTCTCTCTCTCTCTCTCTCTCCCCCCCCTCTCTCTCTCTCTCTCGCTCTCTCTCTCTCTCTCTCTCCCTCTCTCTCCCTCTCTCTCTCTCTCTCTCTCCCCCCCCCCTCTCTCTCTCTCTCTCTCTCTCTCTCTCTCTCTCTCTCTCTCTCTCTCCCCCCCCCTCTCTCTCTCTCTCTCTCTCTCTCTCTCTCTCTCTCTCTCCCCCCCCCCTCTCTCTCTCTCTCTCTCTCTCTCTCTCTCTCTCTCTCTCGTCCAGTCACAGAGCAGTACCGTACCGATACGAGCCCCCCCCCCCCACCCCCGGACCAGTCTCCCCTTTGCGATCAGGGTGCCCGCTGAGCTCGTCCCCCCGTTTCCTGTGCGCGGCCCACATCCTCCCAGACCCCGTTCCTCCCTCCGCCTACCAAAATTGCCTCCTAAATCATCCCACTGTACCTGAGTCAGACGCTCCACTGCATCGCCCACACCGTCTCTTCCACATGCACTGCCGCGCAGAAGTCTTTGGCACGCACAGGGTGTCGGTGGCACAGTCCCGCGTTCGCCGACGCGGGAGCGGGGCAGAGCGTCCCGCGGATCCGGCGGGTGTGGGGCGCGACGAGGGAGGCCCTCCCCGTGCGAGGGGGCGTGGGATGGGTGTGGCAGAGCGGGAGTGCCGGGACGCATCCCTCCCCCAGCCCCGAGACACCAGGGAGGGCCGCTCGACTCCAAGAGACCGGTTCGTCCATCGTTACAGAATGTCTCCAGGGTGCTCCCCCTCTCCCTGTCCCCCCCCCCACTTTCCGTCCGTAGCGGAGACCCGTATCAGACTTAACGCGGCTCACGTATGTCACGAAATTTGTTTGTTTCTCCTATTCCTCTCAGATTTGCGGCAGCAGCATGGTGGAATACGTGAAGTTACTACAGTGATGTGCAAAATTCTTGCCCCCCCCCCACCAAGAAATATATATATATATAATGTGCCGGAGACTCTTTGAATGGGATCGTACTTACGCCTTGCTGTGAGAAAGTGTTTCTCATCAGGGAAAGTCTCTGATCCCGAGGAAAGGTTTCCAAAGATTTGGATCAGCTGGAAAAATGGGCTGAAAGATGGCAGATGGGGTTTTAATGCAGTGTGAGGTGTAAGGAAAAACCAAGGTACAACATGCAAGGTAAATGGTAGGGCACCGAGGAGTGCAGTAGAACAGAGGGATCTGGGAATACAGAAACAAAATTCCCTAAAAGTGTCGTCACAGGTAGATAGGGTCGTGAAGAGAGCTTTTGGCGCATTGGCCTTTATAAATCAAAGTATTGAGTATAAGAGTTGGAATGTTATGGTGAGGCTGTATAAGGCATTGGTGAGGCCGAATTTGGAGTATTGTGTGCAGTTTTGGTCACCCAATTACAGGAAGGATATTGATAAGGTTGAAAGAGTGCAGAGAAGGTTTACAAGGATGTTGCCGGGACTTGAGAAACTGAGTTACTGAGAAAGGTTGAATAGGTTAGCTCTTCATTCCATGGAGCATAGGAGAATAAGGGTTGATTTGATAGAGGTGTATAAAATTATGATGGGTATAGATAGAGTCAATGCAAGCAGACTTTTTCCACTGAGGCCAGGGGAGAAAAAAACCCCAGAGGACATGGGTTAAGGGTGAAGGGGGAAAGTTTAAAGGGAACACTCGCACAGAGTGGTGGGAGTGTGGAATGAGCTGCCAGATGAAGTGGTGAATGCGGGTGATTTTTATAAATGACCTGGATGAGGAAGTGGACGGATGGGTTGGTAAATTTGCTGATGACACAAAGGTTGGGGGTGTTGTGGATACTGTGGAGGGCTGTCGGAGGTTACAGCGGGACATTGATAGGATACAAAATCTGGCTGAGAAGTGGCAGACGGAGTTCAACCCAGATAAGTGTGAAATGGTTCATTTTGGTAAGTCAAATGTGATTGCAGAATATAGTATTTATGGTAAGACTCTTGGCCGTGTGGAGGATCAGAGGGGTCTTGGGGTCTGAGTCCATAGGACGCGTGAAGCAGCAGCACAGATTGACTCTGTGGTTAAGAAGACATATGGTGTATTGGCCTTCATCAATCGTGGAATTGAATTTAGGAGCCAAGAGGTAATGTTGCAGCTATACGGGACCCTGGTCAGACCCCACTTGGAGTACTGTGCTCAGTTCTGGTCGCCTCACTACAGGAAGGATGTGGAAACCATAGAAAAGGTGCCGAGGAGATTTACGAGGTTGTTGCCTGGATTGGGGAGCGTACCTTATGAGAATAGGTTGAGTGAACTCGGCCTTTTCACCTTGGAGCGACGGAGGATGAGGGGTGCCCTGATGGAGGTGTATAAGATGATGAGAGGCATTGATCGTGTGGATAGTCAGAGGCTTTTTCCCAGGGCTGAAATGGCTGACACAACATGGCACAGTTTTAAGGCACTTGGAAGTAGGTACAGAGGAGATATCAGAGGTTAAGTTTTTTTTTAACGCAGGGAGTGGTGAGTGTGTGGAATGGGCTGCCGGCGACGGTGGTGGAGGCGGATACGATGAGACTCCTGGACAGGTACATGGAGCTCAGAGAAATCGAGGGCGATGGGTGACAGGTTATTTCTGAGGTAAAGACGTGATGGGCATGCCTTTGTGAGCCAAAGGGCCTGTATTGTACTGTAGGTTTTCTATGTTTCTTTCGTAAGTTGTCACTGGGGTCCCACTCGGCTGGGTCGACGGGCTGAGGAATGGCAAGAAGAATTTAAAACAGTTATGTGCGGAGTTGTGTGTTTTGGAAGGACAGAATTGAGATCGGACGATCCTTTTGAATGGTGGGGCGCGGGGTCGAGTTGTGGAACAGAGAAGCCCTGGAGGACAAGGGCACGGACCCCTTAACGTGGAGTCACAGGTAGTCAGGGTAGGGAAGGAAGGGGTTTTTTCTCCCTGTCCTTCACCAGTCGGGTGAGGGGGTGTGGTGACGTTGCATTTGTACAAGATGCCGGTGAGGCCACACTCAGAGTATTGTAAAAACAAAAGCACAAAGTGCTGGCAGAACTCGGCAGGCCAGACAGCATCTATGCGAGGAGGTATTGACGACGTTTCGGGCCGAAACCCTTCAGTTCCGGACACCCTGTTTTGCAGGAAGGACGGGAGGGAGCTGGGAGGAGCACCGAAGAGATTTACAGGCAGGCTTCCAGCACATAACCCGGGGACTGGGTTATAGGCCGAGGCTGGGCAGGCCTTTCCTCTCCTTGGACGGGCATAAGAGACTGAGGGCTTGATAGTCACGTAGTGTATAGATAGGGTGAGGTAGAGAGGGTGGGTGGCCTCTTTCCCAGGTGGGGGAAATCAAAAAGCAGAGGCGTGGTCAGGACGCTGGAGCAGGGATCCAGTCGCAGACCCCAGTACCGTGCAAAAAGTGATACCATCCGAGTAACAAATCCCGAGGTGCGAACAAAGTCAGTCAGCGTCAAAGTTCAGACGGAGATCAGAACATCGCGAGAAATCCAAAAATCGGAATCGGGAAACGGGCAGAGTCGATATTCGGACGGGCAGAGGACAGACACGATCGCTGGAAAGGCTCAGGAAAACACACCGAGCAATGTACAGAGAGGCAGATGATAGGTGGAGCACAATGAGACACAATACCGGTAATAATGAGAGACTGATGAGAGACGGAGTAGTCAGTGATACAGGGGCCGGAGTGGAGCAGGAGCGGGGACAGGAGCACATGGCAATACAAAACCATTGGAATAATGAAATACATATGTGTATTCCACTTGAAAAAAATTACATACAATCAAAGAAATGTACATGATATATTTTTGAAAATTCGGCTCCCATACCTACAAAAGATAGGATTAAATACATAGGTCCTTTGAAGATAAAATTATAAAGTAATTGGGTAAAGTAAAAATAAATATTAAAATCATTTTGAACTCCGTGGAGCATGTGGGGATCCTCCGATATCCCATAGCTCAGATAGCTCAGGGGGAAAACACACAAAAAGACGGTGTTCATCTGGGGGGTGCTGACAATGGGGATAGTTTTTATAGCTGGGGGGGGTGAAAGGTTTAGTCAGACCGTGAGGAGCAACGTATTTTTTTAAACACCGTGCCTGGTAAATCCTGCCCGAGGAAGTGTCTGAGGCGGGTACATTGGCATCGTTGAGATGTACGTGGACAGGCTGCATGGATGGCTGGAGTTCAGAGGGACAAGAGACAAGCTCTGGGAATTGGATTCGGTTGAATACTTGCCTTGGTGGCATGCTCGTCGTGGGCCGAATGGCCTTTTTTCAGTGCTGTACGGATCCGTGACTCTGGGGAATGGGACCTGTTTGAGTATGCACCTAGGTCAGCATGGAGCTTGTGGGCCGAGTGGCCTGATTCCATGCCGAGCACCTCCATGACTCTCTGCGCCTGTCTCTCTGTCTCTCTCTCTCTCTCTCTCTCTCCCTCCCTCCCTCCATCTGTGCACGTGTGTGTGTGTGTGTGTGTGTGTGTGTGTGTGTGTGTGTGTGTGTGTGTGTGTGTGTGTGTTTTTGCAATTCTCCTCTCCCGCAGGGGCGCAGCGCAATACGGCCCCGGTTCAGGCCCCTTGGCCCCAACCATTCCAGGCTGGCCACAGCGAGCACCGCCAGCCGCCGCCAAATTCCTGCATTTGGACTGCCTTTCCTGCCGACCTACCTACCGACGTGTTCCTTAAGCGGCTTCGCCTCTTCCCGTGGGCCCAATTCCAGAGTCTCGCCGGCCGGTCCGTGTCAAAGTCTTCCCCCCCCCCCACCCACGCCCGGGGCCTGTTTTAAAACTTTCCCCGCCTCGCGCTGGACTCTGGCGCGGCGTGTGACAGACCTTCGCTGCCCGCCTGACTGCCGAACCCCAGGACCAGGTGAGGGAGATCTGTCGCAGGACGCTTGGGGAAGGTGAGGTGCCGAGGGGGGCCTTGGAGTAGAAGGAATGCTGCCTGTTTACTTCAGAAGGTCTGTGAGGACAGGCCCGGTAATGATGGACCCATCGGCCGAGCATCCCTGCTGGGAAAGTTGATGGAGAGGGGATTCTGAGGGATAGGGCAAGCATATGCATGGGAAGACACAGGGCTGGGTACAGGGGGCCAGCCTGGTTTCTTGTGTGGGAGAGGATCTGGGTTGAGAAGTCAATTAAATAATGTGTTGCACGGGCAAGGAGGGATGACCAGGGGAGGATGGTGGGTACGATAGGTGGAGATTTCAGGACGGCTCTTGATAAAGTGGCCCACGGCAGGCTGCTCGGGACTGCGAGGTCACTTGGCATCCGGTGGGGGTGGGAGGGAGCTGGGTGCGGAATTGCCTGGATGCTGGGAGACGGAAGGGCAAGGGACGATTGTTACTGCTCGTCCGTATCATTGATTTGGAACGAGGAATACCTGGCACCGTGCAGGAGACGGTGAAGGCGAGGGCGAGGGATTGTGGCCGGCTGAGTAATCGGTCAGAGGAATGTCAAGAAGAATTTAATCCGGACAGCCATGAGAAGGTGCATTTTGGAAGGGGAAGTCAAGGGCAGGGAATGCATACTGAACACTGCTGCCCTGGGGTGCAGCTGTAGCACAGGGCGATTGTGGAGCAGGGGTGTGTGGAGGGTGGGGGGGGGCATGGTTCCCTTAACGTGGAGATGGAGGCCGTCAGGGTGATGATAGCATCTCGCGGGGCACGGAGTTGGGAGATCACGTTGCATCTGCACGGGATGCTGCCGGGGCTGCTTTGGGAGTACAGCATTGAGGTGCGGGCGGTCACGCTGTGGCAGGGAGAACGGGTTGAAACCAGAAAGACTGGAGAGGAGAGCTACTTGCAGGTCGCCGGGACTGAGTGATCGGGAGGGGTTGGAAGGGATCAGCCTTCACTCCGTGCAGAGCGGGAGGCTGAAGAATGGTCACACACTGGAGCGGACAACCGGGGTGCACACAAAGGGGCAGAGTGGTCTAGTTTTTTACCCGGGGTTGGGGAATCAAACACGAGACGACGGAGATGTAAGATGAGATGCGAAGGGATTAAACAGAACTTGAATGGCGACTTGTTCTTTGCACAGTGTACGGAAGCGGCTGCCAGAGGACGGGTGGATTCGGAAACCTGAGACAGTTCAAGAAATATGTGAGCTGCGTCTGGGAGTTTCTGTGAAACTTTCTCATTCTGCCCCTCTCTTTCCATCCCTGTCTGTATCTGTGAGTGTCTGTCACTGTGTGTATCTGTGATTCTCTCTGCCTCTGTGTGTATCTGTGATTCCCTCTCTGTCCCTGTGTATATCTGTGTTTCTCTCTCTGTCCCTGTGTGAATCGTCTGATTCTCTCTCTCTGTCCCTGTGTGTATCTGTGATTCTCTGTCTCTGTGGCTCTATCTGTGATTCCCTCTCTGTCCCTGTGTGTATCTGTGATTCTCTGTCTCTGTCGCTCTGTGTATCTGTGATTCCCTCTCTGTCCCTGTGTGTATCTGTGATTCTCTCTCTGTCCCTGTGTGAATCGTCTGATTCTCTCTCTCTGTCCCTGTGTGTATCTGTGATTCTCTCTCTGTCCCTGTATGAATCTATGATTTTCTCTCTGTTTTTGTGTGCATCTATCTGTCTCTCGCTCACTGTCTCTGTGTCCTTGTGTGTAGCACTGTGTCTCCCATTGTTCAAAATTTTTATCTGTCCAAGTGGCCTGTTTCACTCTACCTGTGTGGATTTTAATAAGACTCTCTGTTTTGTTCCTGTGCATTTGAAAGACTGTCTCTCTGTTCCTGTCTGTATCCGTAAATTTCTCTATCTCCCCTTCTCTCCTGCACTCTATGCTCCTGTGTGTATCTGTGATTCTCTCTCTGTCCCTGTTTGTATCTGTGATTCCATCTTTCTGTCCCTGTGTGTATCTGTGATTCTCTCTCTGTCGCTATGTGTGTTTGTGATTCTCTCTCTGTCCCAGTGTGTATCTGTGATTC